>NC_045542.1:61625918-61763418 GCF_009769535.1 Thamnophis elegans
TAAAACCTGAGCTAAGAATAACCTAAAATAAAGGATAAAATCATGGCATTATTGAAAGACTATGTCCCTAATGAAAACCAAACAGGAATCTGAAAACATTCTCTGATATCATTTTTCAGTATTGTTGAGAATTATTGTTCATAATTCTCTGGTTTAGTAAAAGTTTACATTTAGAGCCTCAGGTAACACTACTTGTATCCCTTCAAATATTTGAGAATCTCTAACCTGTTAGCACCCCCATTAATTTTCTTTCATTCCAACCTACCCTGCAGGGTGGTTGTTGCAGGGAAAATTAGAAGAGAGTTCAAAGTTTATTGCTTTGAGCTTTTGAGTGAAGGGACGATTAAAGCTCAAAGATTAAGTTCATTTCCTCACTAATGAATTATAAGCCTTGGGGCCATTCACCCAATTTTGAAGAAATATAAACCCTCATTACTGATCTTTCAAATTGATTATGGGATGACTCTAGAAGACGTTATAAATTACCAGTGGAAAATATACTTAGTTGCATAACTAAATAAAACAATTCTAAACTTAATGTCATGTATTCCAATTCACAGGCATATAATACTGCCACGAACCTGCTGTTCATGCGATATGTTAAGGTCACCTTACTATATTTGAGTTAAAAATGACCAGTAAGCACCAGCAATCTTTAAAAGAGTTTGCTGTATGCTGCCGCCTTGCCGACCTGGAATTTTCGCACCCCGCAAGTCTCAGTCTTCATAATTTGCTAGAGTTCACCAGAGGATTTTATTTAGACAATTCACAGTTTCATTCCAATTATACCCACATTTTAATTGCCTGGGAGCTCCCCCATCCCAAATTAAAAGCAATATACAAACACATTTAACAGTTGGGGACAGGAGGGAAGAAATGCTTTGCGGGCATAAGCCCGGTCATCATCGCGGGATAAGGAAAGAAGATGAGGGCAAGAACCAAGCCCTTCTTCTTCTTCTAACAAAACAGCTACAACTTGTGCAAGCTTAGGGTAGGCTTCATCGCCATGTACTCATTTCCCGCAGCCACGACCTTGGTTTGGAAGTCCTCCACCAGGTCCTCTTCCAGCTCACCTCCCTCCCCAATATTAAAAAATCCCTTCAGTCCCGATTCAAGCAACCCACTCGGCGTCCCGGGCCAGCGCTAGGAAATAATAGCCCCTGAGATCCCACCTGCCGCAACATCGCTTCCGCCTTCTGCCACGTCACAAACAACTCCCCCAAGCACAGTCGTCTATGTCATCAACGCACGACGGACGCCAGGCTATGTGGTGATGCCTCCAAGCCAATGGAAAGCCGTCAAGCGTTGACTGATATAGATATATGGCAAACAGCGTTCGTCTCCGTTTGAGATTAGATTATCTCTATTCCGAGTACGAGGGGCTTCTCTATGTTTCTCAACCTTATCAGTTTTAGGATGTTTGGGACTTTTAACTGTCACAATACCATGCAGGTCGACGCTAAGGTTAATAAACACTGTTCCAGATAGACTCTCTAAGGCAGAGGTCTTCAAACTTGCCAACTTTAAGACTTGTGGACTTCAACTCCCAGAGTTCTCCAGCTAGCTAGGCTTGCTGGAGAATTCTGGGAGTTGAAGTCCACAAGTCTTAAAGTTGGCAAGTTTGGGGACCCCTGCTTTAGAGAAAGTCAGGATTTTAATAGGGATAACATGGGGAAATGTAACGTGGCACTCAAAATGAAACCTATTGCAATTAATCATTATATTCTTTTAGCTCTTAAGCTTTAAGAATGGGGCTGCCGGCATAGTGATTAGCTTTAATATAGATTATGTTAGTTTAGCGCTATGCAGCTTTTGGTTAAAGTCAAAATCCTAAGAGGTCGCTTCCGGGTCGCGGCGGGAAAACTTCCGGCCGTGATTCTCCCGGCTTCCAGCCTCCGCCGGCGGCAGGTCAGGCTCCGTCGGCGCCGGCAAAAACGGGGAGTGACGGGGGACCGAGAGCGGAAGTCCCGCCCCCGAATCCCGGAAATGGCCGGACTGTCTTAGGAAGTGGTACTTCTGGAGTTCAGCTACGTGGTTGTTGTGAGGACCGTCCTGGGCATCTGACAGATAAAATCACGTGGATTTACTCTGTGTTGGGCTCCAGCCTTGAAGCAACCTCAGCAGAGGATGCCGGGGCTAAATCTTGCATAGTTACCTGTGAAGTGTTTAATGCCACCTCACCTTTGCTTGTCCACCTCTGTAGGGGCTCCGTGTTTCTCCTGGCTGGTTCAGGCTCCCTGGGAAGGGACTTGTGATTGGGTTTGGGCAGTAGCTTATTCCTCTTTCCTCTTCAGGAGGCAGTGGTAGCAATAGCAATAGCAGTAGACTTATATACCGCTTCATAGGCCTTTCAGGCCTCTCTAAGCGGTTTACAGAGAGTCAGCATATTGCCCCCAACAATCTGGGTCCTCATTTTACCCACCTCGGAAGGATGGAAGGCTGAGTCAACCCTGAGCCGGTGAGATTTGAACCGCTGACCTGCTGATCTAGCAGTAGCCTGCAGTGCTGCATTTAACCACTGCGCCACCTTGTCCTCTTGCTGAAGGGATTATCACTCAGCTAAACTTGCCTGGGCAATTTTCATTCTTTCCCTGTTAGGGCAGGTGTAGAGAAATGGCCACACTGCACTTTCAGTAGACTCTGGATGCAATTGCTTTTTTGGCAGATGAGGTTAACTCCACGGACCGGCCTTTCTTAGAGCCCCAAAGATCGAATTCTGAGCCCAAATCTCAGGCTCTGCTTAGTGATGAATGATTATTGTGTTTCTCTCGTGGGCTATGTGTTTGAACTTTTGTTATTTTATTTTTAATATTGTTCGCCAGTCAAAGTTACTTGTTGAGATCGGCAGCTGTATAAATTGATTATATAAACCCTAGAAAACCTTTTCCTAAAAAGAAACTGGGAAATGAAAGAAATGCACAGCGGTGGGGGTGGCGGTGGGGGGTAAATGAGTCATCTCAGCAAACCAGGGAGTGCAAAATATTTAAAAGCTGAAACTGTGATCCCATCTGAAATGCCCTCCATAAAGTTTTATGGCTGTGTTGCTCCATTTCAGGACAAGGAATCATGCTGGAACGCTCCCCCTACAGTGAGACTCCACAGTCTCTTGGGTTGGCCTACCTTGCAAGGTTGTTGTTTCAGGGCAAATGAAGAAGGGGGGCCCTGAGAAAGGCAGGGGGCTTGAAGGGGGCGCAGGTGACCCGGAGAGCCCCTCAAGCGGGACGGGGGCACTTTAAATCCCTTGAGGACACCCCCCCCCCGGGGTTGAAATCTGGTGACGAAAATTCGGTGAAAATGTATTTATTTCATTCATTTTTTATGAAATTAAATTTTTATGAAATTTATTTGCATTTCAAATGACTCTGCAGCATAAAAACCTTAAAAAGCAATAAGATCACAGGATATAAAATGACCGAAGTAGATAAATTAAGATCATTGAGTGAAACAGAGCATATTTCATGTATTAATTACATTTCTTTATCCCAACTTTTATTACTATTAGGAGGAGGGTGTGAGTGTTATGGGGAGGCCCAGCAAAGTGAGGACTGGAGGCGGGGGTGGAGGGCCTTGGGAGATGTTGAATTTGGGGCCAAGACCGGGTTTGGTGACGAGGGTGATGAAAGAAGGAGAAGAAGGGTGCCTTGAGAGGTAGTGGAGGCCGGCATGGGCGCTGCAGCCGAATGGTGAACTAGTGAAGGACGAAACAAAATTTGAAGTCTTAACCGGAGAAGCCCGATTAGCGAATGATAAAAGATTTAGAAAACTCATTATTGGCCTGATGCGAGATTGTTGTGATACATCTATCTATGCCCAAGAAAACTTCATGCATGTGTCTTATTTTATGAGAAACTAATAATTGTTCGACCTTGATTGAAATCCGTTCTGATTATAAAGCTGCTCTGCTTCTTAATGTGAGGTTCTGAGGTATTTTTCCACGCATATTAATAGAACTGTTTCACCTAGTAACTTTTTTCCCCTACTGGCTTTTTTCCCCTACAGTCTTGACTCAAGACTGTTCTAATAGCAATAGCACTTAGACTTTTATAACACTTTCCAGCCCTCTCTAAGTGGTTTACAGAGTGAGCATATTGCCCCCAACAATTTGGGTCCTCATTTTACCAACCTCAGAAGGATGGAAGGATGGTGAGATTCGAATTGCCAAATTGCAGTCAGCCAGAAGTCAGAAGTAACCTGCAGCAGAAGTAACCTAAAGTAAACACTGCCACCACGCCTCTTAATATCTCCTGAACTATGAAATTAGTTCAGAGAGATGAATAATCTGTAAAGCAAAGGGAGATTCTATGAAGATTCTCAATCATCCAGGTCATGATTATCCCACAGGTGCTTTTTCAAGTTTCTTGTATCTACTGGTGGGGTCTCTCTTCAGAATATCATTGTCCTTTAGAAGTTTGTTCACCTCCGTCTTTTAGTCATCTGTGTTCAGGATGAGTGTGCATCTGGCAGAATGGTGATGATTGGGTGTCTTCCTAGAAATATCACTGCTCTCCTTTCTTGAATTGTGAGGTTGGAAAAGGGGTGTTTTTGTCTTGACAAAGGGACAGATGTTCTTGGGAGCAGTTTTTTAAAAAGATTTTCTAGGGGTGGGTTTCTGTCTGTCTGTCTCTTCTTCCCCTCCCCCCCCCAGTAGTGAAATTCAATTTTTTATACTACCAGTTCTGTGGGCGTGGCTTGGTGGGTGTGATGTGGCTTGGTAGGCATGGCAGGGGAAGGATGCTGTGAAATTTCCATTCCCTCCCCACTCCAGGGAAAGGATACTGCAAAATGTCCATTCCCACCCCATTCTGGGGCCAGCCAGAGGTGGCAGCTGCTGGTTCTCCGAAGTACTCAAAATTTGCTGGATTTCACCCCTGCTCCCCCCCACCCACCCTTAAGGCTAGGCCAGGAGCTTGGCTTCTATGTATCTGAAGGAACCAGCAATTGTGCAGATAGAAGAGCAGCATAAAATTTTACTTACTTATCAAGGCTTTGCATCATTCCATAAATAGGCCTTGTTAGATATTAGTTCTAACTACAGTGGTTTCCACCAAGGTGCTCTGTTCCAGCGGGAACAGAGGTTTAATCCTATTGGTTGAAGGGTCTGACAGCTCCATATAAAAGGGCTGCTGTGAGACTCAACCTTCGCTGGATTATTCTCACTTGTTGTACTTAATAAAGAGCTGGACACAAAATGGCCATGCACGCCCCACCGACTTTGTATGACCCAGTCACTGAGCACTGGGATTCATACATGCTACGATTTGATTGCTTCATCGAGGCAAACAACCTCATGGGCCTTCCTGAAGGCCAGAAAAAGAACATGTTTCTCGGATACTATGGCTGGGAAGTGTTCGAGATGGCAAAAAATCTCTCTTACAAGTGCACAATAAATAAAGCACACAACAAAGCCCCTACCCTGTACCCATTGTACAGCACCTACTTCATTCACTAGGCCCAGGAAAATCTTCACAAAATTGGGCATGGCACAGCCATACCAACAATTCCCTGTAGATAGCACTACGGTGGAGGCCCAAACCATTGTGACGCACAGGAGTGCATTTAAATGTCACCGCCTGCAATTCGGTGTTAGCATCGCCCAAAGCGTCATGGAATGGCTTTTGCAGGGGATTCCAGGAGTCATCCCCTATTTCAACGACATCTTCCTATATCAGTTGACTCCAGCCCATCGAGTGATATGCTCAATACAGGTGGCAGCGACTGGGGGGAGGATTCCGACCCGATGATAATGAAGCCTATCAAACCGTTTGTGATACAGGTAGTGGTGGAAGTGGCCAGGAAACAACAATGTACAGCCCTGATCGATTCAGGGTGCACTTGTTGCTTAATGAATGCCACAGTCGCTGATAGTCTGGGGGTTGGTCTCAGCAAGTTGGCTAGGCCAATGTGTTTTAATCAGATGGATGGGTCGTTATTGGGAGGCCAACCAGCCACACATGTAACTGATCAGGTGGTATTGCGGATAGGGCCTCATCGGGAGTTCTTGTGTTTTGTAGTGGTTCCACACATTAGATGAGATTGTACTAGTGTGGCTGGATAAGTGGGAACCCACGATATGGTGGGGGGGGGGGGTAGTAGGCATCTCAGAATAGGCCTTGGTCCTGCCCTCCCTCCTCATGAGGCACAAACCATGGCCCAGGGTCCGGTGGGATTCTGGGCTACAGTGCCATTGGTACATATAGCTGGGGAGGAGCGATTCCTTCAGGTATATGCAGACTTAAAAGATGTATGTAGCGAAAAGGAATGTATACTCCCCCCCCCCCTCACTGCCCCACAGATGGTGCAATGGAACTACTCCCTGGGGCTAAACTGCCAAAGCCCTGAATGTATTCTATGACCCCACAAGAGCTAGCAGAAAAGAGGGCATACATAGAAAAGAATTTTAAAAGGGGCTTTATTCAGCCAGATAGATCAAGGGTGGCGGCCCCCGTTCTTTTCCGGGAGAAAAAGAATGGCGGCCTTTCTGTTGACTTTTGGGGCCTTAATGCTGTCTGTGTGGAACATTTGTACCCTCTCCCTTTAATGAAGGACATGCTGGCTAGATTAGCAGAGGGATGCATATTCACGAAATTAGATCTTAGGGAGGCTGGTGACAAATGGAAGACAGCCTTTAATTATCCTCTAGGCGGTTACTAGTTTAGGTTATGCCCTTTGGACTGCAAGGAGCCCCAGCGGTGTTCATGCAGCTAATTAATGAAGTGCTGCATGAGCATCTATATCAAGGGGTACACAAACAGCTAAGTAAATCTACAAAGCTAGTGATAACTGAGAACAATCCACGATTAATTGCAGGGTGGTATTTGTTTTGGGTTACGAGGGGATGGGTGTGCACACTGAGGTGCAGGTTATCCTAATTACTAAATAACTATAAAAGGTGTGGGGAAGGCCTGGTGGCAGCTCTGACAATTTATTTGTTGCCTTAGTACTTTGTTGGTCAGTTTGTGCCGAAGGAAGAATACAAACTGCATTTCAAATCATTCCTATGTTTGGCTGTTTCATTAACTCTTCAGAACCTGACACTTAAGTATCAGGCTACCAAAATGTATTGCTGGAGGTGTGATTTAGTTGCTCCCACTGAGCTTTTTATGTGAAAAAAAAGGTCACTTGCTGCAATTTTCTGTCCAGGAACATGCACAGTACTTCTACCCACCTGTATCATTTATGCCAGTTATAAATAAAAGCATTCAAGTACAAAACAAACACTAATTTCAAATTTTGAAAAATATTTTGTAAACATATAATTTTGGTAATTTTTACAACTACGCAGTGAAACATTACACTAAGATATCAGCTAAGTAAGATACCTTAGGAATGCATACATATAATTTATGAAGCAAAATTTATAAAAGGTGTTACCAATCTTGTTAATAAATGTTCATGAACAGAACAGGAACTTTAATAAAATACAAATGTTGCAAACTGGAAATATTTTGGAAAGGGAGGGAAACTCTTCATTTTTTGAAAACAAGGAAGGTCTAATTGTTTGATATAGCAGTTTGTCACAGTCTCCCAAGAGGGAATAGGACAAAATTTCAGAGCAGAGGGAATCAACAGTACCTGGGCTGGAATTTTGCATTTGTTTTTCAGGGTTTGTCAGCTGTATTAAAGAAGTTAGCCTCAAATGAAAACATTAGCTCCAAGTTCAGGAGCAGCAGTTTTTCCCTCCTTAGTGAAGTCATCTATAGGAAGACCTTTAATTTTCCTCACCCAAGCATTTTTACACACCTTTTCTCTATTGCAATAACTTTGTCTTGGTTGCCTGGTACTCTGCAATCTTAGCTTCTTCATATTCTTTCATTTGTTGTGTAGTCAAAAGTTGGAACCCAGAATTATAACGATAAGGATTTGGATTAATGGCATTAAAAACTTTTCTGCGCCGTGAAGTTACATTGATATCAGGTTGGGCAATCTTCATTCGTGGTATTTTGATGGATTCAGCTGAACTTGTAAAGCCACCAATGATCTTACTCGCGGGGACAGCTGGAGATGAGATGTTAAAATAAGCTTTCCTTCTTGACAAGCTGCTGCAAGACTTGGAACGTGTGATACAGGGGGAGGAATGAAGGATTTCACAGTACTACCAAGCAAAGAATTCTTTGTATTGAGCTGTAGCATTTTGGTTTCATAAGGTGAGGAAATCTTTTCCATACCTAAAGTGATACCAGCAGCCTTTAGTTGTTTCACTTGGGCTGCTAGATCTGTTGCCTTGTTCTTTGAGCTTTGAGCAGATAGAGTTGATTTAGGCTGTAATTTCTTGGGCTGAACAGGTTCCCAAGCATCTTTAATGTTCATGTTGTATGCCATATTGGCACTGACGTTATCTTGTTGATAGGCATGATGTACTGTACTGACAGTGAGGAGTATCTGATCATTAGATATGGGATCAATAGGATGCCTCTTCTTTAGGTGATTTAACAAAGCCTTGGTATTCTGGCTAAATAAGGAAATGGGTGGAGTTTCTTGTACTAATTCCTCATCTGTTTTAAAAAGAAAAAGAGAGAAAGGAGTTTAAAGCCTAAAATACTACCTATTGATATCAGAACAGGACTTGAAGACAGAAAGCAGGGGCAACTCAGCAGAAGGCCCTGCAACCTGGTCTTCAAAAACAGACATTAAAAAATACTTACAGAATTAGAAAAATCGGAAGCTTTATTGAAAAAACCCAGGAAACTGTTTGATTTATTAATTTAATGAACATATGGGTCATCTTAATCACAGAGGATTATAAGATTTAAAAGCACCTGATAATGATAATAAATAAACATAGAAACCATCAACAGTAATACCCAATGGCAGGAAGAACAAAAATAAAACCCAATTACAACCATAAGACAGGGATTCAACATCGGGAACAAGTCATAACTCACCCTCTATTGAGTGACTGTATTTGGGCTGATACTTGCCAAAGCATCATGACTACAGATTATAAACAGTAAGCAAACAATTCTGATATTTAAAAAACAGGAAATGCAAGGAATATGCATATGTTGCACTGAATCACCCACTCCAATGTTCCAATGCTTCTCTAACTCTTAACAGTTCCCAAATATCTATTTTTTAAGGGTAATGCTTTGCAAATCATCATTTCAATCAATGAGCACTTACCTATAATAAGTTTATTGAATATGGTGAAACTTATTTCCAATTGAGAATACTTTAGACCAGTGATGGCAAACTTTGGGGTTTGCCGTGTCAAAAATCTGGAAAATCCCCAACTTGATTCGGCTGATGTGTTATATTTCATACCCAAAGAAAAGAGAATCAATTCTCTATCTCCCCTCCATCTAGGCTTACCAAGTGTCAACAATGACACTTGACAGCAGCACAAAGACTGAGCCTGAAGTTAAGGCCTGGGCTTTGACTTCAACCCTAGCATCACCACTGCTATTGATAAAGAAAACCTTGCACCATGCCCCAAAGCCTATGAATCTTGGGGAACAGTGCAATTGCATCATGAACCAGCACTCCCATGTATCTACCATGTGCTTCTTACATTCAGTATTTTCTTTCTGTTGACAGCCTACTTGAGGCTGCTCTGGGATACCAAGGACCTTCATTCTTTTCTTTTTAAATATACTTTTTTATTTCCATTTTCATGACATACAATCACATGTATACTATCACATAGCCAATATCCTATTGTATTAAGTAGTAATTACATCAGTTCCTCTTGTCATCAACGCCCCAAAAGATAAAAACCCATTATTAGCTCTTCTGCTCTCCATACACCTCTTTCTTCTACCTCTCTCCTACCTCCTTTCTTCTCTTCATCATCATTTCCTACTCTACGTCCCCTTCCTTTCTCCTTCTCCTCTCTCTACATTCCACTCCTCCTTATCCTCCTCATCTTCCCCCCTTACCCTCTCTCCTATCCCTCTCTTCCATCTCTCTTCTCCCTTCTGTTTCCCACTCTTCCTCTCATTGGTGTATTTCCGCTTCTGAGCAAGCTCCAATCTATGTTAATGGTATTTATGCTTCCATATCAATATACTTAACATATCCTAGTTTCAAAGAAAAAATAAGAGAAGACAGTATACATGTGGAATCGTATTACATTAAAATCTAACACCCCTCGTCAAACCTAATATACATCCCTCCCTCCCCCCTCCCCCCCCA
The DNA here is from genome assembly GCF_009769535.1 of Thamnophis elegans. Lineage (NCBI taxonomy): Eukaryota > Metazoa > Chordata > Lepidosauria > Squamata > Natricidae > Thamnophis > Thamnophis elegans. Next base: position 61,636,050 of record NC_045542.1, read on the forward strand.
ACCCCCCCTCCCAGCCTTCCCTCCCCCTTCATTCTTGAAGTGGCTTCAGAGAAAATTCTTCCGCATCCTCTGCAGCCATTCTTGCATAACCTTTGCAGCCTCAAAAATCCCACAACAATGGGATTTTCAAGAATAGTTGTTGAGTATTGGTGAATGCTGGCATGTCACCCAAAATACGATGTGGTTATCTCTGACATGTATGTCCTACGTTCTCCCTCACTGCATTAGATTATAGTGAAAGTCCATTTCATTTGTAAGGTATGAACTTGCCAGTGCCTGCTTTCTTTCTAAGATTCTTCTATATCCCTATTTGCTCAATTTAGACTAGCAGCAACTACTAGTTATTCATCAAATTCTCAAGGCTATCAATAAAAGCAGTACTAATTGTTATTAACATCATACTGCAATGTTCCTAAGATAAACTGCCATGCAACAAGTTTAAAGTAATTTGGCTTGGTTCTTTATGCAGTAGTCAATAATAGTAACCCAGTGGCAGTTTATGGTATGTCTGAAGCCTGAATTCTATTTTGTGCATAACATAATAATACATAATAGATTATCTAAACATCAGTCAGAGTTTTGTCTTTGGTAATGGTAAAAAGCTTTAAGCCTTGTGAAAACCTGGCAGACATTCACAGGGCTCTTGATTTCTTTTGTCGTTTTTTAAAAGTGTGTCTATATTTATTTTAAATAAATACAGTATGCACTTCTTGTGCCAAATTCGGTGTTTAGAATTATAAATAAAAATATTAGATAGAATAACAGAGTTAGAAGGGACCTTGAAGGTCTTCTAGTCCACCCCCTGCTTAGGCAGGAAACCCTACACCACTTCAGACAAATGAATATCCAACATCTTCTTAAAATGTCCAGTGTTAGAGCATTCACAACTTCTAGAGGGAAGTTGTTCCACTGATTCACTGTTCTCACTGTCAGAAAATTTCTCCTTAGTTCTAAGTTGCTTATCTCCTTGATTAGTTTCCACACCCATTGCTTCTTGTTCTACCCTCAGGCGCTTTGGAGAATAGCTTGACTCCCTCTTCTTTGTGGCAACACTTGAGATATTGGAACACTGCTGTCATGTTACCCTTAGTCCATCTTTTCATCAAACATATTGAATTTCTTATTGAATTTCTTATATTCACAGTGGCGACAAAGGCAATTAAAGCCAACAAAAAGATCTGTTTGGCACATAGCTCAAACCCATATCATTTTATTTATAATTCTGAAATGTTCTTTTCATTCCCATTATGAGATCCTGGGTGCAGGGAAGGCTTGAATATCCATTTGGACTGAATGGTTTGTTTAGCATTGAATGGGGACAGCGCACATCTACATGGAAGGGACTGGAGAGAAAGCATAGGCACAGAGATGGATGAAGGTAAGGCTACAGCAGAAGGGCCAATTGAATGGAATGAACAGAAGAATAAAATTACCTTCCAAATTTTTTAGCTATCGTTTGTTTTATATTTTAAGGGAGAGAATTCAAAAAGAAAACAATCTGGTTATAGGAAGATGTGGGGTGAAGAGTTATCCTAAAGGGTTGTGATGAATGCGTCCAATTTCCAGCTACAAGACCAGATACGATGCTTAATACCCCCTGCATCTTTAAGGGTATTTCCCATCATTAGCTGAATAATTAATAACTGGCTTTGCATACTCAGGAATCCTAGCTTATAGCATAAAAATATATGGAGCAGATAGTCATCTTTTCCAGTTGCCTTTGATTTGGGGAAATCAGATAAGTCTGTGCAGACTTCAAACCAATTTTCCCATTTTTTTTATTCCCAATTTTTTTTTTTTTAGAATATTCCACTTTGGTTAGAAATTGGGAGATCATGACAGTTAATCCATTTTTTTGTAATTCTCTTTAGTTTTGCCCATAAATTAAAAACACACTTTATTTTCTTAAGGTATTAATCAGTAGCCTAAAGGTAGATATAGTACCATTATAACTTTTAAAAATAATTCTCAAAAATTATTTACCAGAAATAACTTTCATTAATGTTGAAGATTGCTCCCGTAAGGCTTGATGGCAAGTAGAGAGAGTCTTTGCTTTTGGTATGGATCCAGGTCTATGGCTGCCTTACCTTCCCTCTTCCGGGGTAAAGGAGTCTTCACAATTTCATAAACAAGGGCTAGAAGAAAATCACATGGTTAGCAATCCAAAATGTCACGCAACAGAACGCCATGGAATAATTCTAATTAAATATGGCCTCATAAAGTTAGAGGATTAATTCCCACAGTGGGATTTTGTAGAAGAAGGAGACTATACATCCGATGTATATTTGTGTGCATAAAGATCCTCAATATGGCAAGTTTTGAAAAATATCAAATACCTTGGGAGAAAAGCATACCATACCAGACCTTTTCAGTTTTGAAAGAAATCTGAAAAGATAATTCATGGTGTTTGCAGATGAAACTTTATCATACAATTATTTTGTTTCCCTGAAGAATTTTATAGAAGATGAAACATAGGTTTCATATCTTTGGCTTACAATCTATTTTATCTTACTAAGTCTATGTTTTTTCCTATTAAAATATTACAGTACAGCAAAATAAAACATCTGTACAATTGTTTGACTGATATCCCCCAAAAATTGTCTGGAAGCATAGCTATCTTATAATTCCACTTTAATTTATTAAAACTTACTGAAATATCTCCATGAGAATTAAACAGATATAATACTTGGTATAATAATGGGACCTGACAGTGTTCATTAAGTACAGAGCCGTGATGGAACAGTGGTTAGAATCAGAGGTGGGTTGCCAATTTCTTTACTACCGGTTCGGGTGTACTCCTGAGTGCACGCGAGATGCTTCTGTGCAAGCATCCGGGCAGGTGGGCAGACTCTCCCACCACTGCTACTGCTGGTTTGGCCAATCTGTGTGAACCAGGAGCAACCCACCTCTGGTTAGAATGCAGTATTCAGACTAATTCTGACAACTGCTGACTGCCAGCAGTTTGGCATTCGGGTCTCAAGGTTAACTCAGCCTTCCATCCTTCTGAGTTGGTAAAATGAGGACCTAGATCAGTGGTTCTCAACTGGGGGGTTGAGCAATTGTCCCAAAATATGCACAACTGTATCACCCCAATTATACTCATTCAGAACTGATTCACCAGTGTGTAGAATTTATATTGCCACTGGTTGGCAAAAAGAATGCATTAGTTACCATGTGATTATTTGGACGCTATAGTTAAGTGTTCATGTTATGAACATAATGTATTTTTCACTTTAACATAAGATGGAAGAAGAGTCAGAGCAATCACATCATTTCATTTCCTGCTAAGTGTAGTGTGCAAATGCACACTACACATTTGTAGATGGTATTTATCTTATTGATCTGAAGAAAAGGCTTCCTGTTGAAGCCATCCATCACCATCTGCTCACTCTGACATAATTGTTGGCAGAAGGGGTACTTCTTGCTAATTTGATATACAGTAGATACATACATATACAATTATACCTGCACAAACATATATACCTGGGACACTTTTGGATAATCTTGTGGTCTGCTGGGAAATATAATAGGAAAGTACTGTGTCGTCAGCTTCTCTGTATAGCTTCCAATTTTTCTTTCTGGCTCTTTCTCTCGCACGGATTTTGATATGGAGGCGGCTTAATTTGGGCTGGTACGTCATGAAATCTGCCTATGACTGCTTGGTTAGATATTCTATTAGCAGCTATATTATGATCCCATTCTACTTCCTCAAACCGGAACAAAACCACACTTCCTTCTGCGTTGATCAATAATCTAGGAAAGAAATTGTATGAGTGAGAAAACATAAAATCTGTCCACTGATTCAAGAAAATGATTTGTAATGAAGTGGCTTCAGGTTGCTGACACAACAACTATTCTTCCTTGCAACTAGGGCCCCCAAATTCTATTATTTAAAATCAGAAGATCCACAATAATACAATCATAGAAAGGGGAGGTTGGTCACTGCAAATGAAGGAAAGGTCTCCCCCCCCCTTTTCCCCATCACAATCTGAATGAAAAATATTCCTGAAAAGCTGTTTTTGCATGGTCAAGGACATTTCCAGTATTTTCCTTCCAATACTAATACTTTGGATGATTTTCAAGGAAAGAGTCTTCTTCTGCAATTCCTATACACATTAAGTAGAAATGAATTTACAGCTCGCTTTTCCATAAAAATGAGTATATAAAACCAGATTGCTATATGAGTCACTCTAACACAACAGCAGTAACTGAAAACATATCACTTTGATAGACTCAGGCTTCTCTAAGTAAAAATACTTTGATATCAAAAGCTATCAAGTAATCAGTTAATTCTCTAACCAGGGAACTCTTGTTTTAATTAATTTTAGGACATTTTTACAGATTAAAGACAATACAAATTTTTTAAAAAGAGTAGGAAATAAAAGAGAAAGGAACAAAAAAGAAAAGAAAAAGTAGATATAAAGAAACAGCTTCTAATTTTCTTTACATCGATTGTAAATACATTGATATTCCAGTTCAGCATTAATATTTAAATTACTTGTATCATTGTGTATATTTTAATCAATTTTTCTAACTTTTTTACAAGTGAATCAGGCATTATAACATGACCATTCACATTTACCATATTTCCAATATACATACGCTTAGCACCTTTATACATTCCAGAAAGTTTTCCTGATGTCATGTGCCAACACAGCATTTTACAAACATTCTCTTTTAAACTGTAACATAAAGTGAAGTTCAGCCCTTTCAACCACATATTTTCCCATTGATCCATCTGTATATTATAATCAAAGTGCTTAGTCCATTTCGTCATACACTCATTAACTTGTTCTTCTTGTTTCAAATTACAGTAAAACACACATATTTTTAGCAATTGTGCATAATGTTCATCATTTTCACATAATTCTTTGAATTCTGTCTTACATTGTTCAGTTCCTAAAATCATTTATCTACTTAAAATCTTTCTCTTAACTTAGGGTGACCAGACGTCCCGCTTTTGGCGGGACAGCCACGCCTTTCATAAATTTTCTCGCGTCCCGCACGGTTCTTAAAAACACACGCTTTTGGGGCGCTCGCAGCTCCCTCGCTCCCCCGCCCATCAGCTGCTAGCTCGCTGGGCTGGCTCATCATTCGTTCTATCCTACAAATTTAAGCCAGCCCAGGCTGCCGCTCACTGAGTGGATTGGCCTGGACTCCAGCCAATCAGTGAGCTGGCTGGGATGGAAAATTTTCAGCACGCCACGTGCTGAAATTTTTCCATCCCAACCAGCTCACTGATTGGCTGGACTCCGCTTAGCTGAGCACGCCTGCGTGAGTCTCCATTTCATTTCATCTTTTGGGGTTGCAGCTGCGCTCACTGGTGAGTAATCATGTTATGAATTGGTACCGGGTGGGAATCGGGAGGCACTGGGGGGAGACAGCCCTCCTCTCCTCCTTCTCACCACTTTGCGGAGTTCATTTCACCTCCTCGCGTCACGCCAGCCCTGTGCTGCGCCGCCACGGGCGCAGAAGCTCCGGAACGAGTGGAAGTTCTCTGCGCGAGTGAAACAGCCCCCGCCGCGTCACCGCAGAGACTTCCACTCGGTCACGGACTCACGGAGCTTCTGCCGGTGTGGCGGCGCCTGTGCTGTGCGTTCCCAGCGACCATGCCGCGAGTCTGTGAGGCGTGGTAGCATCCCCTGCCCTCCCCTGTGGCTCTCCTGCGGCGGCGTCCATTCAGTCACGCATGAGAACTTCCACTCGGTCCCGTGGCTTGTGCTGCGTGAGGTGAAACGGCCGCAGCCGCCTTGCTCTCCTGCCGCCGGCGTCCATTTTCAGTCGCGCAGAGAACTTCCCACTCGTTCCGGGTGGCACAAGCCCCGGGAACAAGTGTAAGTTCTCTGCGCGAGGTGAAACGGCCGGCAGCCGCCTCGCTCTCCCTGCCTCTCCGTTCCCAGCAGCCCGTCCTCTCCTCCTCCCTCAGTCCTTCCCGCGCCACTCGCCAAAATCTCGCTCATCCCTCCCCTGTTTCGGCTGCTGCTGGCCATTGCCCAGCTGCCGCAGCCGCCTCCCATTCTCCCTCCCTCCCCCTCGGACTCCTCTTCCCGCCTCCGCCGCCTCGGCTGGAAGGGCCGGAGAGAGAGAGAGAGAGAGAGAGAGAGAGAGAGAGAGAGAGAGAGAGAGAGAACGGGGGAATCTCTCGGGGCTTGCCAGAGCGCTGCTCCTTTCCCAGAGCAGAGATAGAGAAGGAAAGAAGGGGGGAGAGAAAACTGGGTGCCCGAGCTCTTCCCCACATCCCTATGCAGCGGGGAAAGAGAGGTCACTCCCAGTGAAGTGTCGTCCCCACGCTCCCGCTGCTTCTGCCGCAGCCACCCGAGGCTGAGACGGGATTCGGGTTTTGACAGATGCCCGTTTCCCCACTCCCCACGCCCGAGCCCTTCCCCCACATCCCTATGCAGCGGGGAAAGCTCGCTGCTTCTGCCGCAGCCACCCGAGGCTGAGACTGGATTCCCCTCTGCCAGCGCTGGGCAGCAAGCTGAGATGTTAAGCTCACTCCCTCTTCTTGCAGCACGCTCCGATGCGAAAAACGCCGAGATCCCGCGCACATTGGGGGCTGCTGCGATGTCCAGGGAGGCTCAGCTGGTCTGAGTAGCAGGGCAGGGTGTAACGCGGGTGCCCAGCTCAGGTGCTCTGAGCAGGGGGGGAGCCACCCCCTCTGCCAGTGCTGGGCAGCAAAGCTGAGATGTTAAGCTCACTTCCTCTTCTTGCAACACGCCCCGATGTGAAAAACGCTGAGATCCCGCGCACTTGGGGCTGCTGCGATGTCCAGGGAGCTCCAGGATGACTGAGAATCCCCCGTGTTATTCCAGATAGGATAGAATATTGCCTTTTCCACTTTTTCCATTCCCCCCAATGGCGGTTAAGAATCGCAAAAATTTGGGGCGTTGTGTCTGCGGGAGAAGAAAAGAAAAGAAAGGAAAAGGAAAGAAAGGAAAAAAAGAGAAGAAAAGGAGGGAGAAAAAGGGGTTTGTTGTAGAGTTGATAAAGAAGCTTTAAGAGTTTGGCGGCGAGAGGATTCTGAATGGATCCGAATGATCGGGACTCGAAACAGCTCTATTACGTCCGTGCTTTTTGGGGGGGAAGAGAGAGAAAGAGGGAGAGGGAAAATTTTTTGGGAACGGTCGTAGCCTTCCTCATCTGGATCCTGGAGCGAAGCGCAAAAAGCACAAAAAAAGTGTTGGGGTTTTTTTTGTATACTCTGATTTTTGTCTCTCTCATTACTGTTTTCAATTCAATTCTTTTTTTCCAGTCTTTTTTTAAAACTGAACGCTTCTACCTCCACCCCTCCTTCGCAGTCTGCCCCGAGGAGTTTTGGAGTGGAGGGGAGGAAGAGGGTTTGAGGCGTGGGGATGGAGGTGGTCGCCGCTTAGTTCCCCCGCCCGGGTTCCGGCGGAGAAAAGAGGACGGGATGGGGTGGGGTGGGGGATCGGCTGGCCAAGATTTCCAAGCTCGCAAACAGCACGGATCCTCCAACTCTTTCTCTCCAGCTCTAAGTATTTACACTGAGGTTTTTAGCTCCAGCATCCCTGTTTTTAAAATGCTGAAGACCCATCCTGATCCCTCCAATGACGTTCAGATAATGAAATATGCAGGGCATGTTGTAGTAAAAAAAAATTGCCAATTATCATGATTGAAACAGGATCTGAATTGTAGAACTCCAATTTGCTTGGCATAATGTTTAAAGGACTTTGATTTGAAGAGAAGAGATTTCAGAGGAAGAAATGGCTGTGGCTTCAGAGGAACAAGTGGCAGCCTCAAGTTACATGAGCTCGCCATATGTCATACCTACATGCTTGCAAATTCTTTTACTTATTGACCAAAGACCCAGCTAGGAAAAATGATAACCATGGAATCCTTTAGTGAATGCTATGCAGCAGTATGTGTATCAAAAGCATAGATTTACAGGAGCTTAGTAGAAATGTGGTGTAGTACTAATGCAAATCAAAAGCAGAAGAATTTATCCTTGAGGATCTTTACTATTTTCAAGCCTCTTCCCTCTTCAGGCTTCAGAATTTAAGGAAAGAGAGAGGGAGAGGGAGAGGGAGAGGGAGGGAGGGGAGAGACAGAGAGAGAAAGAAAGAGGGAGTGTGCGCACAGGAGTGGGGATTTTCTAAAAATCCCATTGAATCCAGAGGAGGGAAGAGAGAAAGAAAGAGGGAGTGTGTGCACAGGAGTGGGAATTTCCTAAACCCCATTGAATCCAGAGGAGGGAAGAGAGGAGTGGGCTTTTTGTAAAAATCCCATTGAATCCAGAGGAGGGAAGAGAGAAAGAAAGAGGGAGTGTGTGAGGTGGGGGATTTCCTAAACCCCATTGAATCCAGAGGAGGGAAGTGAGAAAGAAAGAGGGAGTCTGTGAGGTGGGGGGATTTCCTAAACCCCATTGAATCCAGAGGAGGAGTGTGTGTGTATTTGTGTGTGTGGTGTGTGTGTGTGTGTGTGTGTGAGAGAGAGAGAGAGAGAGAGAATATCACTGTCTTGTAGCTTATGATTCTTGATGAATGTATTGTATTTTATTTTATTTATGTACACAGAAGACAAATTCCTTGTGTGTCCAATCACACTTGGGTAATAAACTATTGTAGTCTACTCTACTCTACTCATTTTCTTTCAATTCTAATAGGGAGTTTAGCTTCTCTCTTGAAATGTAAGCTAGCATAATGCAAGCTAGCTTTAGCTTTCAAACAGTTCATTTAGTGACCAAAGTTACAACGGCCGATGACCATTTTTCACACTTAGCGACCGTTGAAGCATCCTCATGGTCACGTGATCAAAATTTTGATGTTTGGCAACAGATTCATATTATGATGCTTTCAGTGTCCTGGGGTCATATAATCGCCTTGTGTGACCTTTTGACAAAATATAAAATTTTTAATCAAGCCGCCCCCCCCCCCCCCCCCCCGGTCAATGGTGTCCCTCTTTACCAATCTGAAAATCTGGTCACCTTATCTTAACTCTACAGTTGAAAACTGTTGGAAACTAAACCTTTCTGTGTGTGGTCAATTCCTCCTTTGACCACATTTTATATATTCTGTGCTTTTGTTTTAATAGCTCTCAATAGGTTAACCATTTCTGTCTGCTATTTCACAAAAGGCATTTTCAGGCACAACCTAAATTGTATCTATTCCATTTGTATCTATTCCACATCCTCCATAAACACTTCTAGTGTAATGATTTTTAAATACACATTAACATTAACTTTATCATATTATCAAAAATCATGCTATCCATATCTCAGGACATATTCATATCTTTTTTAGTTCTAATATTCTCTTATTTCTCAAGAACATCCATTCTTTTGTTCAAACAAAATAGTAGGCAATTTCAGATCAGGCCATCCCAGTTCTCCTCGCTCTTTTTCATCCTGAGTAAGTCTTCATTTATTTCTTCATACTATCTTTTTTCCATTGCTTAAATGGAACATCAGTTGTCAAAATTGGTATTGTTTGATACAAAAATATATTACTCTAGGCAATATATTCATTTTTATCCCAATGACAATTTTCCCCATCTTAACATATCCTCCTTGAATTCCTTCTTGAAACCTTAGTATAAATAGTTTGAAATAACATATACCAGTAATTCATTTTTTTTTTTCTCAATCTGAAAATCTCAATGTTGGTTTTTACCATCTTTTTGCTGGCATCTTCATTTTATCATTACTAACTTTAAAATCCTACTATTACAACAAAATTGTTTAATTTTTCATTAATATTTCTATTCTTTCCAAAGGGTCTTCCAAAATTATCACCAAATACAATTAATATGTTTAATCTTCTCTCCAACAATTCTATCACCCCATCTTAATACTTAATACTTAATTCAATACTCCAAGAGTTAAACAAAGAACAATGGTGACAAAGGATATCCTTGTCTTGTTCTATTCATGGAATTCCAAGCCTATAACCTTCTCCCACCAATATACAGTACTTCAGCTTTTTGTGGGATAGAAAATCCCTTCCCAAATATCTGAAACCAGAAAAATTTGAAGACCTGTAGTTAAATTGATCCTAAATAGCTTTCCCCATAGCTACATTTTCCATAATATGCACAAATGTAAATATGTAAGCTTAGCATGGGTATTTGTGGCCTGTAAAGATAAGAGAGTGACTTCAAATGAGATTGGATGGCCTGTTCATATTAATAATTAGTGTAATACTGCTGCACTATCATGGGTGGCTGTCTAAGGTATGCATATTGTCAATTCTATTACAGGAAGAGTTATATTTTTAATTTAGTTTGAAACATCATGATTTTCTTCCTCTTTCTCTCAAAGAAAAACAGTCAAGAGAAAACAATACAATGAAGGCAGGATTCAAGAATTTAGAAATCTACCACTGTTGAACGGAACAATGTTTAGCTATTTTTGAAATTCCGTAAAAAGTATTTTGGAAGCAGAAAAACTCAAAATCGTCTTTCAATTTTACATGAGAAGACTGAACTCTGGAACTTTTATAGAAGGAAACAATAAATAAAAGATTCACCAAAGACCCCAGTTTAAGTTACATTGATTTGTTTTCTTTAGTTATTTTGTTTGAAAGTGTACATGGAAGGTCAATGCATCATTATAGCCAGACTTTAAAAATACATACCTCAGAAGTAATACCCATCAATTTTAAGTAAACTTACTTTTTAAGTAACAATAATTCAAGACTATGTTGCTTGGGGCAGGTTGGATTCACAGCATTTCCATATATCTCTTTCTTTCATTACCATTATTATTATTGAATTAGGAATAAGAACTTTAATCATACCTGTTTTCTAAATACAGAAGGACACCACTGGGTCACCTCTGCTGTTTGCTCTCATAACCCTCAACAGATTCCAGAGAAGAAGTTAAATATGCGTATCTTCCCATCAGCGCAGCCACTGATGACTCTGAGATAAACAAAGGCCAGCGATAGAACCTCCCTACAAACAAGATCAGCAATTAAAAACAAATAGTTATCTTTTTAATTAAGTTGATACATGATATTATTTTAAAGCAAATTTTAATGCAGTGATGTTTATTTAATATACTTAAAATTATCAACAATTATTTAAAAAGCCTACAGTATTAAAAGAAAAAAATAAAGATTCTTTCAGCATCACCATCTACCTAGCACCATCTAGAATGTAAGTATTAGGATAAGATTAACTTTTCATCCAAAGTTGAGTATAACTTTTTTTACTTAGATGTAGTACAGAGACAGAACAAACTCTATGATAAAATAGATGCAAAATTTCAGATTATGTTCTGAAATGGTTTCCTTATTTGATGAAGGAGGGAGAAAAAGAAAGAAGAAAAGAAAAAAAGAGAGGAGAAAGCTACAGCACAGACTTACAGACTGATGTCAGCCCTATTTGACAGACTAGATCCAGGATGGCAAACCTATGGCATGCGTGCCACAGGGAGCCATTTGTCAAGGCACGCGAGGCATTGCCTGCAGCTGGCCAGCGTGCATGCGCGTGCTGGCCAGCTGAGTTCAGCCTTTTTTAAAGCCATTTTTCGGCTCCAGAGGCTTTATAGGAGCCTGGGGAGGGCGAAAAGAGCCACCCTCGCCTCCCCCGAAGCCCTCCGGAGGCTTCAGAAGCTTCCATGAAGCCCCCAGAGTGCAAAAAAACGGCCCTGTGGCCAAACAGGAAGTTCAGGAATGGACTTCTGGTTTGCTCGTAGGGTCGGTTTAAGCCCTCCGGAGGCTTCAGGGATCTTCAGGCGGCTTCCCTGAAGCCTCCAGAGGGTTAAACCGACCCTCTAAGCAAACTGGAAGTCACTTCCGGTTTGCTCGTAGGGTCTTTTTAGTCCTTCAGAGGCTTCAGGAAAGCCTGAATTTCCCTGAAGCCTCCGGAGGGCCTCCGGGGGGGGGGGGTTGTTTTCACCCTCCCCAGGATCCTATAAAGCCTCTAGAACCTTCGGAGGTTGAAAAAAGCATGGAAAAATGGGGGGGAGCGCCTCTCATGTGTGCATGCACACCTGGGGGGGTGGGTTTCATGCATTGCATTATGGGTGTGGCATGCCTGCGCACGACCCCCCTGCATTCCCCCCATGGCACGTGAGCAAAAAAAGGTTTAGAGATTAGAGATTTAGAGATTTATTAATATTTGTAGGCCGCCCTTTTCCCTGAGGGGACTCAGGGCGGCTCACATAAAATAGGGGAAGGGAGATACAGACATTAAGGTAAGACATATAATAAATAATAAACAACTACATTCATCATTCGGGAGGGGAATTATCCTTGTCCCCAGGCCTGACGGGCGAGCCAGTTCTTCAAGGTTCGCCATCACTGGACTAGATCATAAAATTAACTCCACAGAATGGCTAAAGCTACTTTTATTGAGTTTGGCCATAATAACAGAATCTTCCAAGTCTGACTGTTCTAATTCCCTAATTCACTGAGATAAGGGTCTTATCTCATGTGAGCCACTTCCAAATGTTATTAGATGCTCTGGAGTTTAAAAAGTGCTTTAATACCTTTTGCCTAGGCAACAAAACCTGAATATCTCTATCAGTGTCATCTACCTTACTTTATACAATGTGAACAGCTAAACATTCATAACTCCTTAGGTGCCATCTATCAGTCTGACCTGCCCAGAGTGTGTCCAGAATCCAATTTGGATGTTTCAGGTTCATCCTTGATTTTTTATGAATTAAAAAATATTCAAAATCACCTGTACTCACAAATCATTCTAAGAAGAAAAAAATGATTGTACTACTGTACTAAGAGAGCAATTGCTAGAGAAAAAATTGGAATTTAACATTTGGAATGTGAAAAAATAACTACCAAAACAAACTGAATCTCTTAAATGAAAGCAGTCATTGTACATTATGTGGGCTAAATAGGGAGCTGCCTGAATTAGGAAATTATATTGGTTTCAATCCTGTGTGCCAGTGGCACCTTACTCTAAATGCTAACAACAAAAAGAGCAATAAATCAGACTAGAAAGGAAATGTGATGCAGAAAAAATAGATGATAGATTAAAAGAAATATTCTCTCCTTCCTGTTTAGAGACCAATTAGTTATCCATTTCACAACTATTTCAGGTGCGAAATGGAAGGCAGGGAAATTCTTGTCAATGGTCTCTCAGCTTTCCTTGCAAATAATTCTTGTATATATCTATATATCTATATCTATCTATCATCATCTTCTATATATTATTTATGTAACATACATACATACATACATACATACATACATACATACATACAGAGCCGAGGTGGCGCAGTGGTTAAATGCAGCACTGCAGGCTACTTCAGCTGACTGCAGTTCGGCTGTTCAAATCTTACCGGCTCAAGGTTGACTCAGCCTTCCATCCTTCCGAGGTGGGTAAAATGAGGACCCAGATTGTTGTTGGGGGCAATATGCTGACTCTGTAAACCGCTTAGAGAGGGCTGAAAGCCCTATGAAGCGGTATATAAGTCCAACTGCTATTACATACATACATACATACGTTCCAGCATAACTCTGGAGCGCCTCGAACAATTTCAACCACACTTGGTACACCTAAGACTTACCCTCAGGAAAAAAATACTGGGGTGGGGTGTAAGATACCCCTGGTGTGTGTGTATGTGTGTGGAAGGAGAGCGAATGTGGCATCTTAGGTCAGCAAGTGTTTTGATGTCAGTTCCTTTGCAGCTTCCTCTGGAAAGCCAGCCATGGCATTCACCCTCCAGTGGACCAATGGGGAAACGCCTGATGGATTTGGGGCAATGTGCCAGGATTGTAGACAGGGCGGAAAGAGGAGCGCATGGGAGGGGAAAAAGAGAGGACAGGGATAATGGGCATGGGAATAGGGGGAAGAAAGGCCCCTCTCAATGGCTCCCTGTCAGACAAACGTTTTGACGTGTATACCCAGGCAATGCCGGGGTTATCAGCTAGTTATATATATAGTTACTGGTCATGACCTCCATCTGATTTGAATACTCAGTTGTATCTGTCCGCCCCGTGCCAACTCAAATGAAGCGGTGGACGTGATGAACCAGGGCCTTGAAGCTGTTAGGGACTGGATGAGGGCTAACAAGCTTGTGCTCAACCCAGATAAGACCGAGTGGCTGTTGTGTTTCCCTCCCACTAATTTGGCAAGTATTCCATCTCTCAGGCTGGGGGGTCAAATATTACGCCCCTCAGACAGGGTCCGCAACTTGGGAGTCCTCCTGGACCCACAGCTGACTTTTGAACCCCATCTGTCAGCTGTGACCAGGGGGGCATTTGCCCAGGTTCGCCTGGTGCACCAGTTGCGCCCCTACCTGAACCGGGAGGCTCTCACAATAGTCACTCATGCCCTTGTGACCTCTAGGCTGGAGTACTGCAATGTGCTCTACATGGGGCTGCCCTTGAAGAGTATCCGGCGACTTCAGCTAGTCCAGAATGTGGCCACGCGAGCGATTGTGGGTGCACTTCACTTCACCCACATAACACCTATCCTCCGCGAGCTGCACTGGCTTCCAGTCGATCTCCGGGTACGCTTCAAGGTGCTACTTACCACCTTCAAAGCCCTTCATGGTAGTGGATCTGGGTACTTGAGAGACCGCCTACTGCCAATTACCTCCACCTGACCAATTAGATCCCATAGATTAGGCCTCCTCCGAGTCCCATCTGCCGGTCAATGTCGACTGGCAACTACGCGGAGGAGAGCCTCCTCGGTGGCAGCTCCGACCCTATGGAACGATCTCCCCGTGGAGATTGTACCCTCACCACCCTCCAGACCTTCCACACAGCCCTTAAAAACTGGCTATCCCGTCAGGCCTGGGATTAAAGACTGTAACCCACCCGAATAGTATGAATGTCGTGCTTTTAATGATGTATTGTCTTATGTGTCAATTGTTTGTTTCCCTCCCTTTTCGAGTTGTAAGCCGCCCTGAGTCCCCCAGGGAAAAGGGCGGCATATAAATAAATTACTCTAAACTCTAATACTCCTAGATTGCAGGCCTCTTCTTCCAGAACCATAGTCAGCGTCAGGACTGGCATAATCCTTGAATCAGATGGCTTCTGAATTAATAGCTGAGCCTGTCCCTGTTTTTCTCATCTGGTTCCAGTCTTCAGTCTCTGGGTCATCATGACCTTGACTGCATCTTTCATTTAGCCAGAATGAAAATAACTTCCTTCATGCCAGAAGACTACCTTTCTCAATGGTTTCAAGATTTATCTCCCTCTTTCATGGTTTCAAAATATCTTCCCCAGTGGCTTCAAAGAACACAATGGTTCTTTAATAGAGTGATTGGTACAGTTTAAAATGCAAACTGTATTTTATATTAAAAAGACTTACTTGGGATGTCGGAAAGCCATTAGACATCGCTTATGTTTTCCCACCATGCTCCATGCCAAAATATATCCATCACTGCTTCCTGTCACAAGATGCCACTCATCAAATGACAAACATTTTACAGCACCTCGATGACCTTCTAAAACCTGTAAAAGGAGGAGGAAGAAGAGGGGGGGGGAGGCTTCTCTTTGTGTACTTTTGATATAGTACTTTGATTTGATTGTGGCTGATTGCTTATTTTGCCAGTGAATATTGAAGCTAAAACTGTGAAAGACTTTCCATAGATTTCTTTTGCTAGCCTCTCTCCCAAATGTCACTAAGGCTAGCCTCTTTATTGGATTACAAAATAACCAGAGTGATATTGTTTTTCCTGCTCAGAAGTATACTGTATAGAAACATTTCTAAAGCTTTGAATGATTTCTATTTATTGTGTGTAAAATGTTTATCAGATATTCCCTATAGAAAATAAAAAGATGTTAGATGTAAGATCCAATAACAACTCTTAAACTGGAATAAACTGGAATAAACTCTTAAACTGGGTCTTAAACTGGAATAACAGAGTATGAATCAGTGTTTTTCAACCTTGGCGATTTAAAAATATTTGGACTTCAACTCCCAGAATTCCCAAGCCAGCAATTTGCCAAGATTGGTGTACACTAGCATAAATAGCAATGCTGTATAACTATGGCCATAAGTGTCTCTATCCCATCATGATGTATTTCAGTTACAGAGTTAATAAAAAATATCCCCAGCAGATATCTCACAAAGTGAGTTACACATGCTTATTCCCACAGGAGTATATATGTTCCACATAAAATGAATTATGTTTGAGAAGAACAAGCCTTGCTAAAGAACAATGAGCCCTGAGGGTAGGCATATTAATCATTGACTTTGTTAGAGAGAAAAAATAGAAAAGGTAAAGTAATTCTTTTGATTTCTTTTGAGCCAGCCTTTCAGTTGCTCTGATACAAGAATGAAATACTGCTTTTTTTTACTCCTTAAATATCTTTACATTATATCATTATATCATAATATTACATGTTAAGATTTCAAGATGAAACTTTAAAAAACTTTTAACTTGTTTTTGACGATTATCTTACCAAGTTTTTATTTATTATTTATTTATTTTGGGGGGGGGATTTGTTTGCTTGCTTGAAAACTTTTCTCGTGTAAGAAGAAATCCTAGAGTATCACGGGAATCTCAAAACTCTACAAACAAGATCTCAAGATTATTTCCCAATTAGTGATTTATATATCATGTTATAGAAGTATCCATCCAGCTTTTGATAAATAACAGTAATGAAGACAGACTTTGTACCACTTTAAAGGGGACTGAATAGGATTTAAATTACTAGTGGAGAATTGACTCAGGGCTAAGACCAATCTCTCCTGGGCATGTCTAATTTATAGCATGATGCCTAAGGGGACTTTGCATTGAAATGTATTTTAAGCACTTTCTGATTCTTCCTGTACTCTTGTCAGTTTGTAGGTACAATTGCACTGTTGGTTACTTACCTGAGTTTAAATGTGAAAGAAATTGGGCCAATCTTTTGGAAAATTCATACCTTGATTAGTATATATGACTCAGCATGCCAAACTTTCACGAGGCCCTTGTCACAGGAACTCACAATATAAACCTCATTCATTTTGGCAGCCCAAACATGAGCTTTGTGCGTGAAAGTTTTAATACATCGCGCAGTTCTCATGTCCCACACTGTAAAAAACAAGAAGATGTAGTGATTTCTTAGCACGTTGCTCATCCTGTTTACTCAGAAGTTAAGTTTCAATGCATTTAATGCGGCTCAGTCCAAGATAGAAAAACATCAGTGAGACTTATCTGGGAGGTTATACATCACATGTATCAGAGGAGTGTGATTTATCTATATTCACTGAATTGTGTTTTATCTGTTTGAGAAATGCACTGCTAGGTTGCTTATACTACGTTAAACCTTTGTGAATGAGTGGTTCAGAATATGATGTCCAAGTCGGCAGGGAGCAGAAGTAGTCTGCACTAATGCATTCTAACCATTGCACCACCATAGCTGAAAAATGAACCAAGTAGGATTTTTAAGCCAGGGAAATAAGGCCCCACTGACTTTTGGAGTGTTGTTCTCAGCATGGTACGTTAAGCCTAGTGTAGCCCTTGGGCTGAGAACATCAGTGATGGGTTCCTACTGGTTCGGACCGGTTGGACAGAACCGGTAGTGGTATAGCAGCCTGGGTCGCTGGAACCTGCAGTGGCCCAGGCCTGCCATGTCCCGAACTGGTTCCCCGGTCTCTTCTGCTGTCACTGCCATGTTTCTGCACATGAGCAGAACAGTTTTCAGTCAACTGCGCATGCGCAGCAATGAGTGGGGGGGGACTTGCGAGCGCAAAATGCCGTCTCAGTGAACTGGTAGTAAACCAGTTAGGAACCCACCACCGGAGAACATGCTTCTGATTTATGTTGGAAAAAGTCATGATTGGCTCATTGTCAAGCAAGTCTTCTTTTCTCATACAACTTACTAGTTTCTTACTTTACCAACTTTAGCATTTTAGCTGAAGTCATTGATCCCCCCCCCCACTTCTCTAAGAGGGATTAAAGCTGATATTCACATTTTGCTGTGCAGTCTTTGGATGCAGACACAAATCTGAACTTGCACACATCCAAGCAAGTGATATTCCCTTTATGGCCCAGAAAAATCTTCATACAGGTTCCTTTTCTGATGTTCCACATTCTAAAAAAGAATTCAAGAAAATGGTAAATAAACACTATGCAAACAGAAACTGAAAAACCTATTATATAGCCAGAATAAAACAAGCTGATCTTCCTCATTGTTGCATCAACATTCAACCCCCCACCCCAAAAATGGAAACTAACTCCTGGAAAAGGTAGATTAAACTGTCCTGGGATAAAGAAAGGACATTAAAAGCATTCACCTGATACTGAGATCATAGCTGCCACTCAGGAGGAATCCTCTGTCTTCATGGAGATACAAGGCTCTGATACTACCAGCATGCCCAGTGAAGACAGGAGGGACATTCTTAATCTTCTCTATATCTAGAAAGTGGACTTTTCGATCTAAAGAACCAAAGGCCAATAGCCTTCCAGTAGTGCTGTGAATCACTCGATTGGAATCCAGACTGAAATAAAAAGCAAATGTTAAATTAGGACCCTGATTTATTTTAACAGGCATACTATAATTTCTACATCCCTTTCCTTGTTTCCACTGGTGGGGC
The DNA here is from genome assembly GCF_009769535.1 of Thamnophis elegans. Taxonomy (NCBI): domain Eukaryota; kingdom Metazoa; phylum Chordata; class Lepidosauria; order Squamata; family Natricidae; genus Thamnophis; species Thamnophis elegans. Next base: position 61,654,509 of record NC_045542.1, read on the forward strand.
GCAAAATAACCAAACCTTACTGTTTCCAGACAAAGATGCTTCCACAAGCTTGGAAGGATAGTTCTTCCATATGTTTGAACAATTCTTATGGGTGAGTTGGTGAGATGTATCCTTTTTCAGGTTTCAGCCACATACACACATATGGGCATTTATCAGTTTTACTTTCAGGCAGCAGAGTTAACAATGTAGCATGGAATATCAAGCAAAGCAATTTTTCTTTCAAATAGGAGTGTGCAAGTTAGTTCAAGTTTCAAAGTTTCAAGTTTCAAAGGACATGATGGCTCAACAGTTCAACACTGAGCTTGCCAGTTGGAAAGCTGACAGCCCAGGTTCGACACACGAGCACCAGGCAACTGGATGAGCTCTCATTACTTGCCCCAACACCTGCAAACTAGCAGTGCAAAAGCATGCAAATGTGAGTAGATAAATAGATACCACTTCGGTGAGAAGGTAACAGCATTCCATGCACTGTTCCCTCTAAGATGCGCGGCTGCGTGGCTGCGCACATGGCATGAAACACCGCACAGCAGTTTCTAACTGCCGCGCAGTGATTTCTGTCACAGGCTCGGGAAGCTGAGGGGCCTCAGATTTTCTGTCTTGGTTAGGGTTACCATGGCACAGGGGTGGGGGAACAGTGGCAGGAGCTTACACAGCACAGCCGGTCTCCTAGGACCTCCTAGGCGCTGGCTGCGCCGCTCATTACCGTCAGTCGCCCCGCAAAAGCAAATGCGGGGAAGTCCTTTGCAGGCAGCTAGAACTGGCCGCCCGCAAAGGACCTCCCCAGACTTGTTTTGATGAGCACAGAGCGACTGACAGTAGTTTGCGCGGGGTGCGGCCACTCAAACTAGCATCAGTCACCCTGTGTTCAGCAAAGCAAGCCCGGGGAGGTCCTTTGTGGCGGCCAATCCAAGCCGCTTGCGTGAAGGCTCTGCAGCTGAAGTGAACCCCCCAAAGCCCCCACCGCCACCAGAATATCTGCTGCTGCCTCTTCCTCCTCCAACAGCACTGCCGTATTTTCCGTCCGACACTGCAGCTGAGATGAAGCTGCCAAAGCTCCCGCCAGCACCCCCGCCCGTGGCAGTGGTGCCTCCCCCTCCACGCGAAGCACCTGAGCTGGGCCCCGCGTTATCCATCCCCCGCCCCTCCTCCGCCGTGCTTTTGAGGAGCCATGAGGCTGCGGGAGCTGTAGGAAGGCAGCGGAGGGGGCGGGAGCAGGAAAAAAAGGCCTCATGGCTTCTCAAAAGCACGGTGGAGGTGGCGGCAGGGGTAACGCGGTGCCCAGCTGAGGTGTTCCGAGCGGAGGTGGAGGCACTGCCACTGCTGCCATGGGCGGGGGCGCCAGCGGGAGCTTTGGCGGCTTCACCTCAGCTGCAGTGCCGGGCAGCAAATGTGGTGGTGCGGTTGGAGGAGGAGGAGGCAGCGGCAGCAGTTATTCTAGTGGCGGCGGGGGATCATTGGCATATTCAGTGGCAGCCCTGCCCCCTGTGAAAAAAAACCGAAGATGGAGTAGATCCACGCAGATGACGTCGCTGCAACATGACTGGAGGAGGAATTCTGGGAGTTGAAGTCCACAAGTCTTAAAGCTGTCAGGTTTGAAGACCCCTGGGTTTTTTTTTCTAAAAGGGTTAGGGGTGCAAGGATCTTGTAACAATAGCTTTAAGACTTGTGTGCTTCAAATGCCAGACTTTCTGAGCCAACATTTTGGTTGCTAAGCAGCAGCGTTGTTAAGTGATACTGATATTATAATACTTTTAATTATTGTGGGTACCTTGAATAAACATAACTTTGAGTTTCAAATAATACTGATTTTGTTGTTGTCTTAGGTGACATTGTGAAAAAAATTCAGGTGCTCAGGCATGAAAATGTGCCGCTCAAACACTACTTTTCTGCTCACGCTGAAAAAAAATTAGAGGGAACATTGATTCCGTGCACCTCGGTATATAGTCATGCTGGTCATATGACAAGAGAAATGTCTGTCTCTCTTGGTTAAAAAACAGAGATAAGCACCACTCCTTAGAGTGAGACACCCCTGGACAAGGAAAACCTTTACCTTCACCTTTTCAAGAACCAGGTCAAAGTTGTCAGCTAGTCTAAGGATTTAAGATTCAAGAGTAGAATTCCTACATGGAAGTCATACAGGAGACAGATGTTGTTTCCAGCAAGGAGAACAGAGGCAAAGCAAGTCTCTTATATAGGCAGCAGCCAGATATCACTAATTAGAATGTTTAGTCCCTCACCTAATAGACTTTCTCTGTTCTGTTTTCTCTTCTATTCATCTAGAACCTGGGCCCATGACAAGATGAATGAGAATTGGATGAGGGTAAATTATATCTTAGACACATACCGTATTTTTCAGAGTATAAGACGCACCCTTTTCCTCAAAAAGAGGCTGAAAATCTGGGTGTGTCTTATACACCGAATACAGCATTTTTTTTGCCTCCCAAAGCGCCACCCTTCACCAAAATGGCTGTATATACCCTTATGGGGGCTGGGGAGGGCAAAAATGAGCAAAAAAACAGGCTGTTTTTTTGCCCTCCCCCCAGCCCCCAACAGCACTCTATAAGCCTCCATAAGGCTATGCATGCAATTTTTTGACAAAAATGGGCCCATTTTCATGAAAAACGGGCCATTTTTTGCTCATTTTTGCCCCCCCCCCAGCACTTTGCAACTCCCCCCCCCCAGGCTATTCATGCCTTTTTGGGGGGTGGGGGAAACGGGCCCATTTTTAGAAGGTTTGCAGAGTGCAAAAATTTTTTCCCTTTTGGAAAGCTCTTTAACTGATTGATGAGAATTACATTGATCAAGTGCTGTGCCAGCAGAAACACCTACCTATCTATGGTATTTCTCTCTATCTCTATTTCTCTCTCTCTCTATCCCACTCCCTACCTACCTAACTACTCTCTCTCTCTCCCTACCTATCTACTGTATTTCTCTCTTTCTATTTCTCTCTCTCTCTCCCTTTATCTACCTACCTACTTACCTACCCTACTCTCTCTCTCCCTATCTAGCTACGGTATTTCTCTCTCTATTTCTCTCTCTCTCCTTTTATCTACCTACCTAATTACTCTCTCTCTTCCTATCTATTGTATTTCTCTCTCTTTCTATTTCTCTCTCTATCCCTCTTCCTACCTATCTACACTCTCTCCTTCTTACCTTCTGTATTTCTCTCTCTCCCCCTCTCTCTCTCCCTTTATCTACCTACCTACCTAATTACTCTCTCTATCTCCCTACCTACCTACTGTTTTTCTCTCTCTTTCTCTCCATCTCTATCCCTCTATCTACCTCCCTACTTTTCTTTTTAATTTGCCTCCTCAAAACCTTGGTGCGTCTTATACTCCCAAAAATACGGTACCTGTTTATTAGAATACGAACATTGTAGCCACTGCAGAAGACATTTCTTTCTTCTAATTTGATAGTGTCTGTCTCCTGGCCGTGATATGCTTTCTGCATGTATTCAATTTCTTCACTTTGACTTGTAATTTGTTGCTGATCATAATCCTGCAAGCAAAGCAAACAGTGACAGTGATAGATGATGAGAAAGGGAAAGCAAATAGCATACATGGAAATATGTGACTTCCTACTTAAGCTGGCAGAAGTGCTGGATTTCTTTCTCTCCCCAAATCTTCTCGTTCTTAGCAGCATAACCAGAACAAAAAGATATACATATTCCAATAATTATACACTGACATTTCTCCCTTTGGAAAGAGAAACAGTACAGTTAAGGGCAGGAAAGCTCCATCTTTCTATGTTTGATAGTTTCCATCTGCTACACGGCAGTGAGAAATTATCATCAAAATGCCTTGAGACTAATGTGCTGGACTCATTCATGAAGGTTTGTGTACAATAGCACAGAAGTAATTTACCATTAAAATCTGCTAGCATTTGGTTTTCTGATTTAATCTGCAGCCTTAGAATTCCTTGGTGGTCTCTCATGCAAAGTAAAAATGAAATTTATTGATGCTTAGCTCTGAAGCCCAGGCACAATGAACTAGGCTCTGCCACCCTACATAATAACTATATAAAATCCTGGAATTCCCCATCAATCAGTTCATGGAATTCCAAGAAGGAAAAGGGTTCTGCCCCAGCGATGCAGAGGGCTTGGGGCATGCAGTTAAACTCTACGCTTAGGATGTTCTTTCAGACCAAGTTTATTATCAGGCATCCTTAATAGCAAAACTTATAGTTCAGTGTTGTGACTCAGCAGCAGTCTTCTGTGAGTCTTTTCGGGATGCAAGATTAACGATGCAGCTGGGGCTCGTTAGTGGGGTTTTGGAGATAAAAGGACGGATGCTGCCACACCCTGGTTGCAGGAGTCAACATTCATTCATGCATCAGTCTCATCGGTCATGGTTTGTTTGTGATTTGCTTTCTGTAACCCTGATTCAAGGAGACACTTGGAGAAGTGCATTGTGTTGTAAGAGTTTTGTTTTGTATTCTGTTATCTGGTCAGAGACTTTATTTATGTTATTTTTGGGCTCGCAGCCAGTCTGAGCCGAGAACTGATAAAGAGAGTTCCTTTTAAGTTTGTTTGCCTGTCGTCTGTTAACGAGCGAGGAAGGGGAGACAGAACAGTTCAGTGTTAAGATACTTCTGACTTTCCATGATCTGACCCATCACGTAGTGTACAAAGTCTGTGATCTTCTATATCCCTTGATGAACAGAGATGAGGAGATGAAGGGGATGAGCGGTGGTTGCCATCCCAGTTAACAAAGGGCGATTCAGAGAGTGACCAGTAATAAATCACTTTTCCCGGCAGAATACCTGCTGCCCAATCAGGGAACACAGATGTGGTCACATGTTATGGAACTACATTTCCCACAAGGCAGTTCTGCCTACATTTCCCATAAGTTAGTTTCTTAAAGGAGACAGTTCTTAATTCCTACATTAGCTATATACTGTTGGGACAGCACAAAAAGTATCCACAATTTACCTTGAATTGCTTCTTAGTTTTGGTTAGAACTATATCACCATTTGCTGTTATGCGAGGAATAGCAACCTTTACTTTTGGCATAGGTGGAAATTGCTCCTTTAGGACATAAGCCCTGAAACAGATAACAAAATTGCAAATTCATAATACTGCACAGGATACAGTTCCTTAAATAAATGTGTTCCTGAAAAGGTAAATCCAAAATGCTACAAACATACAGTACACATTTCTTTGTGAAAAGTCAAGATCAAATTTAGAGATGGCTTTGCTCAATCTACTGTCTTTAATGGTGCAGGGAGATTTTAGCACTGATATCGTTTTGAAACAAACCATCTAATTCAGAGCAAGAAAACAAGCATTTGGGGACTAGGGTATAATTGTGGCCTCATCAAGTTTTCCTCATCACATTTATTGTGAGAGAGATAGGCAGATTTAGTTGGAATAATGGCAGATGACTGGCAATAAAACAGAACCCTCTACCACACTTGAAGGAAGCATAGTAAGACAGTCTTTTCTTCCTTGCCCTTTGGAACATCATAATCTCCAATGTAAGATCCACCCTCCCTTTTGACCTTCCATAATGGCCTGAACATTTGGCTCTGCCAGCTGGCCCAGAGCTCCAAGGGGGTTGCACCATTCTAGAGGTAGTTATTGGATTAGGAAACACCCCACCTCTCCCCATGTCTTTTGTGTTCCCCTCCTCTCCATCTTTTAACAATGTTTATTACCTTTTTTATAAAAGACGTGGTGGTGCAATGGTTAGAATCCAGTATTGCAGTCTAATACTGGTGGGTGCCAGCAGTTCTGTTCTGACTGGCTCAAGGTTGACTCAGTCTTCCATCAGAGGCAGGTTGCTCCCAGTTTGCATCGGTTCGGGCGAACTGGTAGTGGTAATTGGGCCTGGGTTGCCAAACTGGTAGTGACGGCTGGCTGGCCACACCCCCAAACCAGCTTGCTTCGTTCTCAAAGAGAATGAAGGGGGTGTGGTGCACCCAGAGCTGCCACTTCTTTGCAACAGCCGAGGATGGAAGAGGAGCCAAGGAACTGTAGGGAGCCTCCTGCACCTCCCTCCCAGCCTCCAAGCTGTTTTCAGGCACCCAGCTTGCCGGCCTGCCCCCATCCCCATTGTAGGTACAACAGCGGTGGCTTCATGAGATGGGGGCCCCTCCCCCATCTAGCTGCTTTGTGCAGTGATGGAGTGGTGTGGTGTGAGGTGAGTGTGGCTGGGGAAAAATGAGGGAGAGGGGGAGAAGGTTTCTGCTAGGGAAACGGGAAAGCAAGCTAAGTCACCTCAGCGAGCACCACTCTTCCTCTCAGTCACCTCTTGAGGTTGACTGGGTTGGACCCACGACTGCTCTCACCTGCCCCACTTCTCCTCATGGTTAACACCATGTTTTGCAGGAATAAAAGTGAGGATGCAGAGAGAATCTGGAGAGGAACAAGCAGGTTCTGAGCAGGTGGGCAGGCACCTAACATACATGCGTTTTCCCCTCTCGACTTGCCCATTCACGGCCACACGGCTCTGGCCTGCCCACTCCCCCTGCTGGACCGAAAAAGCAATGTGAAAGTTTAGGCTTGATGGCCTGTTGTCTGGGAAGGGGGAGAAAGGAGGTGGAAGCACCAAGTGGGAAAACGTCTCCTTTAGCTGCCTTCAGCCACCTCTCCCCTTAGGCTTGCTGGGTCTAGGTGCTCGTTTTCCTACTGGAGAAATTCCAGAAATCTGGAACCCCGAGAAGACGGCTGTGGTGCTTGAAGACCTATGCGCATTGTGGTCCTGCAGATGCTGCATCAAATGTAGGTATCCTTGAGTCTGGCGATCTCAATTCCTAGTAGAAAGTGAGTGGCAACCTTGCAAGGTTGTGAAATTCTGCTCTGAGAGAAATTTCTGACATTTTGCAAGGCAGCTATCAAAGAGAATGAAGCGGGCGCTGCCCACCCAGAGTCGCCTCTTTTTCTTCGCAACAGCCGAGGATGGAAGAGGAGTCAGGAACTGTGGGGAACCTTCAGTGTGTTTGCACCTCCCTCCCAGCCTATGCCTGTGCTCTGCACCATTTTTGGGTGCCCAGCTTGCTGGCCTACCGCCCGTCCGTCACGTTACAATGGCACTGGCTTTGGGAGATGCTGGCCAATGCTGAGGCACAGGGAAAGGCTGGGGGGGGGGGGGTTCAATGCTGAGGAAGCAGCAGCTGTGGCAGTGGAGAAAACGAGGCTTTTTTGCCAGCCTCACAGCAGAAATTTTTGCCGGTTTGGTGGGCATGGCTGGGGGGGCAGGCATATGACTGAGTGGGCATGTGCAGCCCACTCAGTCACATGCCCCTCCCACCTAGCCATGCCCACCGAATTGGTAATAAAAGTTTTTGAAACCCACCCCGCCTTCCATCCTTCCAGAGTCAGAAAATGAGGACCCAGATTGTTGGGAACAATAGCTAATGCTGTAAACAACTTAGAGAAGGCTGTAAAGCATTATGAAGTGGTACATGTACAATTGCTATGTTTTCTTTATTATTTTAATGTGTGATAGTTTTAATGTTTGTTAGCCACTCAGAGTCATCTTTGGACAAGACGGACACCACATAAATTTAATAAATAAATAAAATTAGAGTGGGAGAGATCTGATGGTTTCCTAAGCTAGTTGCTTTACTCTGCCTAATAATGTGCAGGTAAAACCAGCCCTGCAATAACAATTTACATTGTTAATTGGAGGAAAGAAACACCCACACTAGAGAATAAAATCATTGTAAATCCCTTTTTATGATCCTGTAAATTCTTAATTCAGGCAGGCGACTGGATGGAGCGAGCATTTATAAGATCCTACAATGAAAGGCAAATATTTCATTGGAAATGAGTATAATGTTCGCATGAATAAAAAGTCACTGTACATTTGCTATATATAATAAACATATTAAGTCAGGCAGATATGTTCCAGGGGAACACTCTTCCAGATGTTAAGCTGGTCAGCTGTCAAGCTTAAAAGTTGCCTTCTCAGATGCAGCTCGGAGGAAGAAGAAGAGGACAATAGTGCTAAGTGGAAAGGAAGCTAAAAAGTCCTGCTCCTTTATGAGGCAATTACAAGGAAGGAATTTTCTCCATGCATGCCAATGCTTGGATAAGAGGAAATGAATCTACTACACATACCTGAAAAAATGAAATCTGACTTCGGAGAACATAATTTGCTACTACATCACATTTAACTTGTTTGACCAAAAAGTTCCAGTGCGGACTTACAGAGGCACATCGTGATAAGGTTTTCATGTCTAACATTCCTGGAAAATCCAAAATAAAAAATATTGATTTTCACCAAAATTACTGTTTCTCTCCTCCCCACCCCCAATCAGTTTGGGCCCCATCAGCTCAGTAGAAGAGCAGGGTAGTAACTGAGATGCCAGTTGTTCCCTGGTTACAATAAGTTTAAAATGGTTTGACTAGTATAAGCAGAATCCTCCCAGATTTATTAGAGCAAAATGTGTCTTGGGATCTCTGAGACTTTAGAGCAGGAGCGTCAAACTCAAGGCCCATGGCTGGATTCGGATTGCAGGGTGCTTAGATTTGGCCAGCGGGGCCACCATGGAAACAGCAAAGGACCACCCCCACAGTGCCTCTGCCGATAAAAATGGAGCTCAGGAGAGCTGCAGGCGGACCTGCGAGCTCCATTTTCACGAGCAGAGGGTTGCAGAAGGCCATTGCAGCCAGAAACGGAGCTTGGGGCCTGTTTTCACTGGCAGAATACTCGGGCCACCACAGGCACCCTTGACGCAAAGTGATGTCAAGGCTGGCAATGCCCACCTCGCCATTGGAGGTCAAACACAACTCTATGCAGCCCTCAATGAAATTGAGTTGGACACTCCTTCTTTAGAGCCATAATAACGAAACCAAAATTGAGATAAACATAATAGACTTCAGATTCTAAACTGAAGAATGATTCCATTTGCCATCAACAGGTTTAAAACAACAAATGCAACCAGTAAAACTAACCATCACTCTTACAAGCCTGAACAGTTTTCACACTTTCTCAGACTCAGCAGGGACGGTTCTTGACGGATAGTATATTTTAGGGTTCCATCAAGGAAGGACTTTAAAGCCATTGGTTAAATAGCTGGGCGCATCCTGTAAATAATTCCTAAACTTCCATGTAGCTTGGATTATTTTCATCTTGGCAAACCTTGTTCCTATATCTCTTATGGTTGGCCTCTCTTACCACTCTCCTGTGTTGTCAATATAGCCCTTTCAAATCTCTGGATATGGGAGAAATACTGGCCAGTTCACTCCTTGCTTTTCCCTCTCTAACTCACTTTTGATTGCTTGTTTATCTATTTGCATACATGTTAACTTCTGAGGAACATGGAACATTTATAGCTTATTCAGCACTGTTGCAGTCAGCTACGGAGCTGGGTTGATTGAATGGGCTCCTGCAAGGACAGCATCCCAAACCGGGGGAGGGGGGTGGCTATTGTAGAGAAGAAAAGGTTGAGGAGATATAAGATCCTTACTCAAAATGGATTTTGATAAGTGGACAGGCAATACCGGATGAAATCTTTGGATTTGTTGGGGGACAGCTGAGGAGAAGCAGGTGGAGTGGTTGCGTGCAAAGTCAGTACTGCAAAATAGTTAGTATCACTTTCCAGCTCACTCAGTGCTTTTTTGAAGATATTATCTGATTGTTTGGACCAAATCTTTTGTACATGGATATTACCTGTGGTAAGAAAAGAAAAGAAAAACAAGGTACAAGTTATAATGTGCAGGGACAACAAGGCATTAATGAACCCAAATGCAAAACCTGAGTGATTCATAGATGAACTACTGGATTCCACATTGTTTACTAGGTGCAATAGAGAAAAGTGACATAGATCTGCCCCTCTGTCCTACGGGATTGGGCGGCATATAAATCTATTAAAAGTTAAAGTTAAAGTCTTAGAAGAGTGGTTGAGGGAGGCAGGCAAGCTAGAATCCTGTTAGCCTTTTCCCAATAAACCCTTATTTTTTCAATCTTGACAACTTTAAGATGCATAGATTTCTACTCCCAGAATTCCTCAGCCAAACCTTCCAGCCCTCAATCAGTCCACACACGTGAAATTACCAAGTTTGAAAAACACTACAATAAGTATCACATTGCACTTGTTTCAGAGGCACTGAGGCACTTCTGGGTTGAAAGGATTAGCTGGTGACATAAGCATTGCTGATGCATACCAATTGTGGACCCCATTCATGTCCCCAAAGAAGCTAGAGCAAAGCTCACCCTGCTCCATGGCAGCACTCGGGTCTCAAACACAAGCTTGCTACTTGTCAAAACAGTGTCCTAACCACGCAAGCCACTCTGCTCCTCATAAGCTATCCAAATCCATAGTATTTGTCACCTTACTTGCTAATGGCTTATTATCATTATATGTCAATCTATGTTAAGGGAATGTAAGAGGTATGTTTGTGGGGAGAAATATGCTGTATAATTCATTTCCTCTGCACAGACTTCACCTGTACATGTGCAGTGATCAGCCATTGTAAGAACAAGTTATATACAGGTCTTCAGTCTAATCCAAAATAACATTGCTATCTCCTTATGGGAACCTCATGCTGACAAATAGAACATATACAGAAGTGGGCATAGATTGACCATACTGCACTGGGAATTTTCATTTTCATAATGAAAAAAAAATAGTATTGTTATTCATATAAATGTGTTCACATAAAGAAAACTGCATGTTAAACATGACTTACATTGTATATTGTATATACTATACAGTACATAAAAATCAAACCATACCAAACACGCTGCTTGCTTTTGAAAGAAACTGGGTTTCACCCACTTGGGAAAGTGTAGATCTCATGGGGAGAAGAGGACGCATGTCAGATTTGCTCCGCTTTTCATGTTCTTCTGTCATAGATTGAAAGATGAAATAATTGAGCAAGAACAAACGGAAAGGGAAAGCAGAACAATTTCATAAAAATATGTCTCCAGATGGGAAGACAAGAGAAACCAACTTCTTGTTCTTCAGCTCTTCTACTGAGATTTGGGCATTTAGCAAAAGCAATAGCACTTAGTCTTATATACCACTCAATAATGCTACAGTACTTTAATAGGAAAAGATAATCTGATACCGTTCCAGACCCAACTTTCAGTCCAGACAGCATGCCAGGAATGAGAATGAACACTGTAAATAGTTGCTTCTTTATTGTTGCTTACGTATTTACAAGAATCTCCAAAGACTAAGTTTCATTCTCTTGGGAACAGCCAGATAGAGGCTTCTAGTTGTGATTGGACCATGTGGCAGAAAACAGAAATAAGGCTGAGCTCACCTCTGAACAGTCTGGCAGAAGTTCCCCTCATGGGAATTTGAACAAACAAGTAATTTATTTTGTTTACTCCCCTTGGGAGTAAAAATTATATACACAAGAATACATGTTTGGAACGGTGACATGACAGGATGAATATTTTGGAGAAAAAAAGTTATATTTGGTGGATACCTTAAGGAATGCTGAACATAAGACATAGACAAAATATGGAAATAAAATTGTAAAAATAATATGTTTATTTATTCTCCCTCCAAATGTATATAGGTCGTCCATCTCACAAAACAAGTCACTCTGGGTAGCATATAGCAAATATATATTTATTGTGGGGTCCTGGACACTCTCTGAATTTGGCTGATTTCTTGTAGAAATTTCATTACCCAACAACAACCTCGAGAGCACCAAGGCCCTCATTGTTCAACCTGAGCGGCAAATATTCTCTTCAAAATGTATTGCACATTATGAAACTCAGGAGCAGGAAATCTAGGTGGCACCTTCTCTCTGAGTATTTAGGAAGGTGATAAAAAATGAAGTTCCGGAGAGCTTGTAAAGATTAGAAGTTATCAATAGGATATTCCTGTTAGTGTAATTTTGATAATTCAACACAGAATAAAAGGCTGTAATGTTAGGAAAGATGGAAGGAAAAAGATGAAGAGAACTAGCAACAAGGTGGATGTACTCAGTTCCAGTGGCAATAGATGCATTGTTGGGAGACTTGAAAGAACAGGTTGGGGATATATCCTGATGAATAAAATATATTTATGTGGTCACTAGGAGTAAAAAATAACTTGATGGCACACAATTTTATTTTTTGTATTGTGTTTTATGCTTCACAGTCTATCATCAGGAGTTTGGTGTTACAAAAATTAAGAACATAAATATTACAGGTAACTACAATCCACGCTACAATTTATTTTCTGGATATCAATTTATGCTGCAGTCACATTATATATACAGTATTACCTACTTACCATCGAATCATTCCTTTGCACTTAGTGTATTTTTCTTGAACAACAGATATAGGATGGTATTATAAGCATGATACACAGCAATGCTGCAAGCTAATTGATGATCATTAGATATTTTGAGTGATGAAAATGGGATAATGCCTTGGGTAAACTTCATTGTTTATTTCTTTATTAGATTTTAATACCATCTTTATTAATTTTATAAATAATTCAAGGCAGCAACATACCTAATAGTCTTTCCTTCTCCTATTTTCTCTGCAACAATACCTGGTGAAGTGAGCCCAGAGAGAGTGACTGACCCAAAGTCATCTTTTAGGCTTGCAGCTGCAGTCTAAAGCAGGACTAGAACTCAAGACTCCCAGTTTTTAGCCTGATGCTTTAACTACTAGACTGATGGTGGAACATCAACAACTAAAACCCTGCGATCCCTCCCCCACTTCGCTGATGCTAAAAAAAAAAAAAGCTCCCGCAATTGTGGCAATAGTGAAATTTACCTTTTTCCACGTTTTCAGGCATGGCATTCTCGTGTTCACCTATGAGGATACGGATCAGAGTAGCAGCCATCAGCAACAACTTTGAGTCGCACATTTGCAGCAAGAGAAGTATGTAGTTTGCTTGGTCCAAAAGCAGGTGCCTGCGAACCATCTCCAAAGATCCGCCATGGATTGCGCCAGTTTCTGTGGATCCATTGCCCGATCCAGAGCAGAAGAGGCTCTGAAGGTGGAGCTGACGCTGGAACGGGAATAGTTAAAATCCTTGGCATCGATAGCCTGTAGGAGGTTCCATGAGTATTTCAGGAGATCGTAGCTTTCGAACCGGTTGATGATCCCCATCACGAACGTCCTCTGAGTTGCTTGGCTGCCCGAACAAACCACTCTCGGGTGGAAAAATCTTCCAGGACAAGATGCAGGATTTGCAGCGGTAGCAAACCGGAACAAGTCTGTTGCTTCTCACATCTTAACTCTGGGGCATACTTTAATTTATATTCGTGGGTTGCCTCATCCTCCGCAACTGAAGGTGTCTTCATGACAGCAATCTCTGATTCACGAAGGATAGGTGGAGCAACTGGTAAAATGCAACCAGCCCCTTAATCTCCCCTTGCCTAACTACTCTAATTCGACTCCAAGCAACAGCAAGCCAAAACTGTCAATAAGAACCCGGCTAGTTTCTGTTGGTGGAACGCTTTTAAAAAAAACTCCTAGGAGACCCAGTTGCTACCGTAATTCTCCTAAAATGTGCCTGAGTGGATACTTTTACAGTAAGCATGCATGTAAATTCCATTAGACAAAGGGCATCAACCAATTAATACAAAGCAGGAAGTGCAATTAAACAGCGATCAGCTTCAGAATTATCTGTTAACTATTTACTATCTGTTAAATGTCGGATAGATGTTGAAGATTGAAAAGATGGCTGTTAGATAACTGGGATTAATCTTATTTTAGAAATCCTAAAATCCCTAGGTGGAGAAATCTTGGAAAGCCAGTACTATCCATGATTCATTTTCTATAAATGAACCAAAGGGAGTTATTTTTCTTCCTCTGTCACGTTCATTTCATGTCTTCTCTAAGGCAAATCAGAAACAAAACAGAATGGTCTCAGACTTACTGGTTTGATGGTGCCAAAGTTTCAAGTTTCAGCCATTAATATTATATGAGTTTCAAAAAAAAGTCTTTGTCCGTCCCCCCCCCCCTTTAAATGGGAGAGAGCCATTTTAAAATAATAAATAAGAAAGTTTCCCTTTGGAGAATCTGGCTGGCAGCAAGTAACCAGCATGAATGCCATCCCTCATCTAATGTTTCTTTTTCCCCCCCTGTATTCATTTCATGTATCAAAAATCATGTTTTACTTATACATGTTGTCTAATACATGCTTGACAAAATAAATAAAAAATAAAAATAAATAAGGGGAAGGCTTCCTCCTTGGAATTGACATAGCTTTGATCAGGTACTGAGAAACAGGTCATACTACACCCCAACAGTTTGTAGTACTGAGCTTGCTATAGTGTCTTTCTTTCCATATTCTTAATCCCACATTTTTCTTCCTCCCTGCTCTCTTTCCCACAATGAGCCTCCAGTGCGGGGGAGAACTATCTTCACATTTCTGTTTAAAATGTTCTTCTTAGTATTGTAGGAAGTTATCACCCAGCCCTCTCCCAAAAAAAATGAAATATCCTAGGAAATATTGAAAAGGCAGAATATTTATCTGGACGTGAAAAGGAAGAAACGTGTTTTAAAAGACAGAATAGGCTGCCTGCAGCTTCCTGCCCATCCCCCTGTGTTAATGAGCCATTAAAGCCTGAACTAAGTCCACTTTACATAATAAAGAGTTCTTCCCCTTCAGCTCCAGAGTGATGGGATTAAGGCATGATAATATTGGCCCTTTACCCAACTTGCCACATGGCATCTGAGAACTCAACCAAACCTGGATTCAACAATGCAGCCAGAGAGTTGCCCCTGCATAAACCCCATGGGAGTCTTACAACCAATCTGAATACAAGCTCAAGATCAAAGGCCAGAGGGCGGCATAAAAACTAGGGTCTCAGCTTCTCTTCTTCCCTTTTTCTCTTCTCTTCTCCACCAACATTGAAGGCATGTGATCACCTTTTCTGTTCAGGACTCAAGCCATGTGGTCCTGTCCACTATTAAAAACATCTTTCCAAGCAGCCTCCATGCCTCCAGTGTCTTTTTCCCCACTTGGAGCCAAACCCAGAAGGACTTTCTTCCAACAGTATGAATTCCGCTTCATCCCTTTTAGTTTTAGAAATTTCTGCCATGTCTAAGGTTGAGGAAATACCGTTAAGTTTCATTTTGTTCATATTGTTCTACATTTTTTGGCTAAATAAACAAGCACAATGAGCATTCAGGTCAAAAACTTTATTTGTTTTAGATAATAGTAAGAAACTACTCTCAGATTACATTGAAATCATTTTACTGAAATCAATTAAAAGTTATATTACATATGATTCATATTATGAAACTCTGATTCGTACTATGGTGACTGTATTTCAACAGAGACAAGAAAACATTGATTAGATTTGGTTACCAGCATCACTAAAATTCTTTCCTAAAAGGATGCCAAACGGCATTTTTAATGACATATTTTTTAAATAATTATTCAATGTTAACTATTTTTCATTTATTTAGTTACATTCACATTGAATAAATCTTAATTTTTGGCATGGTTTCAGTCTAAAATTGAGGTTATGGTCCTGTCATACTACTAAAAAGTTAAATCAACTTTAGCTTGAAAAAGTTTGTCCTTTGTGAATCAGATTCTCTGGATGAAATCAAAATTCAAACATCAGTAGAAATAACTGTAATGGTGGTGATGGTGCTATTTGTAGTAAAACAGTCATTTACTGAAATATATTTTGAATGCTTTTATTTTTCAGCACTCCATTCATTTCTGAAACTTTGAACACAGTATTAGAAATTTAGGGCTGGGATGGAGGAAATTTGTTTTTGGGACAATTGCTAATTTATATTTTATGTTTGATTGCCTGAATGTACCAATGCTTCCCATCCTTTCTACAGCCCATAAACAAGTTCTCTAAATCTATGTCTTTAGGGTCCATAGTCAATTCAAAAGTGAAGTTCTGGAGCATATTGGCAAATGATATGAAGATTTCAATTTTAGCCAATGATTCTCCTGGACATACTCTCTTCCCTGTAAAGAGGGGGGGGAAAAGAAGATAAATAGACACAGGGAGTGTGGCTATGTTTGCCATTTTGAGTTATTTCTAAAGATTACAAAGGGGGGGGGGTGCAAAACAAACAAACAATTAATTATCCACTGTCTTATGCTACCCAGAAAGTAAGGCTTCATCTCAGATTAACAGATCTATAAGAAAGATCAAAGAATATAAAAGTGACATGGCAAGGCAAATATTACATGGCCAGTACATTTAAAAAAAAAAAAAAAAGCTGGCAAAGCAAGTAACAAGAAGACCTGACAATGACTAACAGCAGAAAAATGGAAGAAAGAGACTATTCTGATTGTGTACTTTATATGCATGTAATGCATACTAAACAAGAATTGAGAAGACAGTAAATACCAGCTCTATAAATAAGCTGAAGAACAGTGGACCCCTAATTATCTGCTGCAAGAAGATCCCATTCTGTTCATGGAGTAATAGAATAGGACTGACAACAAACAGCAGCATGGCAAAGTAGCAACAATGGTGCATTGAAGGATTAGCAAAAATGCCATTTATCTCCAAGCAACAACTGGTGGGACTATAAAACAGACAAAGTAATGGAAAATGAAGACACTAAATTGCTTTGAGACTTTAGAATTCAAATAGATAAGCACCTGCCACATAACACTCAAGAGGTGACAGTTATGATAAGAAAGACAAAAATATTGATAATAGATGTAGAGACACAGAATAAAGAGAAATACCTGGAGAAAATCACAAAGTATAAAAACTGCAAACAGAACTAGAAAGTCTTGAAGCAAAAGAAAGCAAAGACTGTAACAATAGTAATAGGCACCTTAGGTGAAATCACAAAATAACTAGAGCACCATTTGAACACCATTGGCATTGACAAAATCATCATCAGTCAATTGCAAAAGGCAGCTTTACTTAGAACAGCTTACATCCTGCAATGATGTCTTTAACATCATCAGACAAGAACATCTGCCTACCCAAGGTCCATGGAAAGGAATCAATAAGTGGAACAAGAGTATCAAATTCAGTCTAAATATTTGGTTGACTATGCAACCAAACCATGAGAATTAAAAGAAAGACAAACTTTCTTAACAGGCAAGACCTAACAATATTACCCAGATAACTACCCTGTAGACCTATATGACTTACATTCACATTGGCAAGAAATAGTGCATGGAGAATGACATAATCAGGTTTCCTGAATCTTCCTAGAATCATAAAATTAGGGAAGATTGGAAGGGGTTGCTACATTATCAAGACTACAACACTGGGAAGAGACATTAACTCTCTGCCTCAATTTCTCCACCCTACACTAGTTGAGCCTCTCCTCCCTGCTATTCTTTTCAGGGAGTACAAAAACTAAAAGTAAGAAATAAGGAGCTAGAACAAATCACAGAAGTTTGTTTTTATATATGACAACTGCAGCAGACTATTGTAAGCCCAAAATTGGAAACATTACCCACAATGGAGGAATGGTTGGTGAAGATGAATGGAACTTGCAGAGATGGCTAAATTAATTTTTTAGATTAGAAAAAAGACAATAACTACATTTATTAGCCACAGTGGGTAAGTGCAATACTGTAAACTACTATTGCTGACTGGCAGCTGCCTGCAATTTGGCAGTTCAGATTCACCAGGCTCAAGCCTTCCATCCTTCCAGGGTGGGTAAAATGAGGACTCAAATTGTTGGGGGCAATAAGCTGACTTTGTAAACTGCTCAGAGAGGGCTGTAAAGCACTGTAAAGTGATATATAAGTGCTGTTGCTATTTATGGCTATATGAAAACCTCTTATAGTCTTTTTGCATGAAAAAGAAAAAAATGACTTATAGTTTCAATTATTAGGAAAAAATAGATAACAGAAAAAAGTGAGGTTTTTAATTTTTAAGGAAATAACTTTTAATCATTCTTGTATATGCTGCAAAAGAAATCGTGAGCTTTTAAAAAAATATTTTCATTCTTTTTTCTTCACTTTTGTTTTTCTTTTTTCTTTCTTTTTAGACTGAATTAGTTTTTTACGCTATTTTTAAAACTGTTAATAAATGCTTTTATTACAAAAAAGAAACAGGCAAAGAAAACTGAAAAGAAGAAAATATTAATCTCCTCCAGTGTTTTGGTCCTATCATGAAACTATATCTCCTGCTCTATGCTACATGTTTGTGGCTTTTCAAGAAAAAAAGTCAACCTTTAGT
Organism: Thamnophis elegans; assembly: GCF_009769535.1. Classification (NCBI taxonomy): domain Eukaryota; kingdom Metazoa; phylum Chordata; class Lepidosauria; order Squamata; family Natricidae; genus Thamnophis; species Thamnophis elegans. The sequence continues at coordinate 61,672,546 of NC_045542.1, forward strand.
GAGGAGTTGATTAGCAGTCACTATGAATCTTCTGGTTCTAAAAAGTTCAAAATTTTCCTTCATGATTGAATCAGATTCTCTCTGTGATTTCGCCATTTACTATGCATGTTCTGGACAGGCTCATCTTGAAACTAATACAGATTGTGGCAAGGGCAGCCAGGAAGAACATAGGTGAAGTAACAGTTCAGCAGCCTTGTGGGAAGTTATCATCCAGCCCTCTCCCAGAAAAAATGAAATATCCTAGGAAATATTGAAAAGGCAGAATGTTTCTCTGGATGTGAAAAGAAGCATGTTTTAAAAGACAGAATAGTTGCCTGTAGCTTCCTGCCTACCCCCACTTTGTCAATAGGCCCATTGAGATGGCCAGGCTAGCCCACTTTACATAATAAAGACTTCGCCAGCAGCTACAGAAAGGGCATGATAATATACTCAACTGAACCACAAGGCATCTGAGAACTCATCACAGCCTAGAGAGTAGCCCCCTGCATGGCACCATGGGAGTCTGACAACCAATCAGAATACATTTCTTACACAGGAACAGGAAACAGAGAGGTGGGACCTAAACAGGTATAAAAAGCCTAGCAAGCCCCTTCCTCAGCCCTTCTCTTCTCCTCCACCTACATTGAAACATGTGATCACTTTTCTGGTCGGGGCTCAAGCCATGTGGCCCTGTCCAACAATAAACCATCTTTCCAAGCAGCCTCCATGTCTCCAGTGTCTTCTTCCCCACTTGGAGCTGAACCCAGAAGGACATTTCTTTCAACAGCCAGGTAACTGACCAACCTTGAACATTCCAGATCACTAAATTAGCCATAACCCCTCTGTTACCTGCAGAGAAAGGCAAGTAGGCATCCTTCTTTTGGAATTCACCAGTCTTATCCAAAAATGAGCTAGATCAAACGTCCCAGGATTATCCCAGCAGAGAGGATCAAAATGCACTGAAGCCCACAATGGAAGAACAGTTGGTGCCCTTTAAGGAGACAAGAAGATACAAAGAGCAAAGGTGGATTTTTTTTTCCCAAAAAAGAAACAGGCTGCTCTTAATTCTTTCAATAATGTGAATTCTTGGAAGATTAAAAAAGTAAAACATTGATGCAATTTACAAGGTACCGGTGTTGACCACTGCATATTCACATGTTTAAGACCTACATAAAATTATATTAGTGTATTAAAAATATACCAAGACTGAATTGTCTTCTATGTTTCACAACACACAATCTATATTTATCCATATTTGTATTATTAAACTTTGCAACTTTCAGATTATTGGTGGAATTCAGGGTAATTCCTAAATTCTGAGCTTCTCTATTGTGATCTAAATTACCAAAAGAAAATACTAGTCAAAAGTGGGAGTGATGTTATTAAAAATTCTTGAGAAATTTAAAGTTAGCTATTTAAGGTGTCATTTGTTTTCTTCATCAGGAAAAACTTATTTTGAATTATTTTTTGAAATGCCCCTTGTGTTCATACGGTGCTGCCTTGGTACAGCAGCACCATTATAATTTAGTGGCTTGGATACATTTCTCTATGGTGCTTTTTATCCAGAATGAGGTTGGGGGATTAAAACATCCCAAAACAATACAGAAGACCAGAACAGAGACAATGCTCACTGATAATGTTATACTTGGCCTTCACCATTCTCTGGCAGACATTTTTTTCAGCTTGGTTTTTCCTGCAGGCATTTTATTATCTGATTAATAATATCATCATCCCTCCAAAGTGGAGAAATAAATTGGTTGTTGTTACAGCATTCTGTGGAATTGGGGGATTTTTTTCCCTTGACTGTTCTGTTTATTTGAGTGTTAAAAGGTGTGTAATGGGGAGGATGTACTCAGGGCTGCAGCCTCTTGCTTTCATCTTTATTGTTCCTTTTGAAAGATTTATCAATTAGATTGGTTACATATATTTGATGATAGCTCATTTTTCAAGTTCCAAATGTCTAAGAATATGTTGCATTTTGAATCCTGTTCTGATCAAAGACATCTAAAGTTTCTCAGTTGAAATTGTGGTTGAACCTGCCTGTGTGTTGTGAAATTAAAGAACTTTTGTCATATCTTCTGACGAACAAACTGAGATTGAGATGTCAATTTGCATGCATTGAAGTGAGCTATTGCTATATCCTATTAGTATGCAACTCTATGTTAACTATATGGGCATTTTATACAATGGCAGTAAAAATAATAATCCATTGAGAAGTTTGAAACTTTTTAAAAAAAAATATGGATACCAAAAGAGAGTTTTCATTAGAAATCAAAAACGTAGGAACTAGTGGTTCAGGAAGGTGCTTCTTTTAACAGAGGAGATTCTGAAGTATTGTTTTATTATTTTTATCTTCCGTTCAATCGTGTCTAATTCTGTGAGATTTTGAGGACAAGTCCCTGCAGCTTTCTTGGCAAGGGTTTTCAGAAGTGGCTTGCCAATGTCTCCTTCCTAGAGCTGAGAGAAAAGTGACTGGTCCAAAGTCACACAGCTGGCCTCCCAGTTTCAACTCTGCTGCTTTAACCACAAGACCACCCTAGTTCTCTAATATACTTATACACATTTATGTTCATCTTAGAATATTTATAGCTTCCAAAATCTGACATAAATGTTTCATTATTATATTATTTTACAACATTAAAGCATATAGCAAACATTTTTATTGTCTATAAAATTTTAACTATATTTTAAAGATGATGTTTTAATATGGTTTTGGCAAAACTGTTGAGGGAGGGAAAGTTATTATGGTAGGAATATATTTTTCCAGACTCATTTCCATTCTTTGTCTATTTTTCCTCTCTCAAAATTAATTACCTGTTTAAAAAACTGCAACGTGCCAATTAGCAGTTATTTGGGAAACAATTATTAAAAATGCCTGTACATATGAAGATGAAAAACAGATTCAGTACCTCCAACAAAATATTACTTTCTTCTATCAGGAAAGCAGAGATTTTAGAATCCAATAGAGACAAGTTAGATTCATTATCCATCATTTTTACTGATAGTTGAAGTATCTTTTTTCCAATCTGGGAGATGATTTCCATAATTATATTATGAATAAAAGTTTAACAAGAAAAGCATTGATCACCTTTCTAAACATCCTTACTACTTGGTGCAAGAGAAAAGAATTATTTTTTATAACTAAAAACCTTGAGGGAAATTAATGAAATTCTGCAGGATGGAAATTGCCAAGAATCATGAATAACATTTGCCTTTGCAAATAAGTAGAGAGTTCTGTAAAAACCTAGTGTCCTAAAAGTTCAAATGATATTAAGAAAATATATGCAGCAATTATAGCAGAAGTTTAATCATTCTGCAATTATAGTTACATACTGTATCTCTGCGCAAACAGAATCTCAAACTTCGGGATTTTTTTATACCTGAGGGATAAACTGTCCCTTGAAAATCACATTCTGGGTTGTTGTACGTGGGAAGGTCTCACACTCCCAGGCTGAAAACACAGCATCTCATGAGCAATGCATTGGTGTATGGCAGGTTCACCTTATCCTCCATGGAGGGCTGGCGGTTTGGTCCCACAACCTCATCGATTTCCTGTTGGATTTTTGCTGCAATGAACTACACATTGTTATAGTCCAGACCTAAATCACACTCATCTTTATAGAGCAGATAACAAAGATGCTCAATATGCCCTTTAAGAATAGTTAAACAAGATATCCTATACTACTCTCCATTTACTTCTCCACTTGATACTTAAGAACAATGATAGCAATTTTTTCTGGCTGGATGTAGAACTTGGGGAAATCTACCACCAATTCCCATGCAGAATGTGGGCTAAGCTAGTTGGGTAATTTGAAAGTTCATTTTCCCACCCAATCCTCTTCTCCATCTCCAGTACAATACATTAACTAGGTAAATGTAAAGGTTGCCCTGTCCAGTTCATGGGTGGATTCCAGCCAGCTTTACTGCTGGTTTGCTTATGTGTGCATACGCAGTTCAATTAAATTGTTCTGTGCATGCGCAGAACTAAAAAACAAGATGCGATGGCAGCCGGGGAAGGCGGTTTGGGGGTGTAGCAGCCTTGGGTCTCTGCTAGTTCCAGCGACCCAGGCCACCATACCATTATCAGTTCGGCTGAACTGGGCCAAACCAGTAGGAACCCACTGCTGGTCCAGTTGCGCCTGACCTCTAGGGTGCGATGCTAATCTCTGTTTCTTTCACTGAGAGAGCCAATATTGTCCAAGACATTTCCATGGGCATATGGCCAGCATGGCTATATGCCAAAGGAGCACAGACAGCAAATTCTCCAACTCTTTAACTGTAAGATAGTGGTCATCCAAATTATATAATCTGGATGCAGCTGCTGCATAAATGTTCTTGGAGTCAGAGTTGAAGAATGATACTTTGGTGCATGAAAGGACTTGTTTTCTGCTAGTTTCATACAGGTCCTCCAAATGACAGTATATATCCTGCTTCTGATCATAGAAGAGGGTAGGAGAATACAAATATGGCTACATTTTGTAGTTTTATCTGTACCAGGTCACTTTCAATGATGCACCACACTTTTTGAACCAAGTTACATAAGGAGAAAAACTGAGAAATCCCATCTTCCCCAAGAGCAATGATGGCCATTGAAAAGGGAATTCTTTTCTGCCCAGACTAAACAAATGCAAGACCATCACCTTTCAGTTACATTTCTATTAAGTGGATAGGCTAGTAGTCAATTTCAGAGCTTGTCAATTTCTATATTTCTCCAAAATAATTATTGACCTCTCAACCCCTAATAGATAACAGAGAATTAGAGTTATCTCTCTTTTGGCTGCCATGTAGTGGACTGCCATATTTATACAGTCAGATGAAACCATTGACTGAGTTGTTGGAATTTGCAACAAGGCTATATTTACATCAGTTTACATTCCAGGATATAATGCACTTTTAAATAGTAGCATTCTATGAAAAGAAATAAAGAATTAGAGCTTCCAACACCCACAATCACTAAGGAATTTCCTCATCTTATATGTTAAAGGACAAGAGATTTTCCAATTATGTTGATTACGATAAGGATGGGCTATTCAATTTCAAAGCTTTGCAATCAACTGATGGGTCAATAAAATGTCTAAAAAGGGGAGCAGGGGGGGACCACCATATGACACCTCAGACAAAATAACACTGTAAACAGATGATGGCCCCCAGAACAAAGCATATGAAGGGGTTCCACAAGTGAAATTCCAACATAATGCTACTTGAGTAGAGTAGACCTTTGTCTTCAGTTGTGTCACCTTAAGCTTCCTCAAGCACCATGAATTGTCTCAAAGGAGACATTTGATTTTCAACATATTCCTGTTGGAGTCTCTTAAACCAGCTTAAGCCTTCCTTAGCAACAGGATAGAGGTTCTATTGTGAGACACATTGTTAGTAAATGATAAGTGGGTATCTTATACCACAATAAGGATGCTGAATAGGTAGGAGCCTAGCGATCAGGGGGTGCAGTGCAATATAAGTGTGGCAGGAATTGTTGGTTGCCTGAGGGACGGAGGAAGGTGTGTGACTGGCCTGCAAGACATGGCATGGCTGGGTAAGGGAACTGTGTTAGTGGCTGGCATGGCACAAAAATGGCATGACCCAGAAGGCTGCAACCAAGCTAGGGCAGAGCACAGGTAACTTATCAAAATGATTTTCAACCTTCCCTGCTAGTTTGGCCCTCTGATATCCTTGTGGGAAGCCAGCAAGGAAGGTTGTAAATCAAGTGACTATAGGACCTTACAGCCATAATAAGAGTGAGCCAGTTGCCAATATTCCAATATGGTCATGGACCAAGAAGTTGTTTGATGGATGGTCCTTGCTTTGAGGACTGGTTGTACGTATCATTTATTTATATCTATCATAACTTTAATGGATTCTGAATGAGTCATTGTTAAATGAGATATCAGTATTTGAAATATGGCATACATTTTCAAACATTGTTAAAATTATTTCAATTATATTCAATTTCAGCACAAATTAATAGGGAACATGATAAATACTTCTGGTTCTCAAATTACAATATACTTTTTTTTATGTGGAGGCTTTGAGGGTTCTTCCCCTCATTACAAGATTGATTCTTACAATATGTTTGTTAACACAGGTACTGTATATGCAGAATCACCAAGGAAATATATTTAGAGTTACAGTATATAACATTTAATTAGGTTCCTACTATTCGAAGTTTTGTTAGTAGACTAACTGGGAAAGCGTGATCTAGCAGTTAAGGCACCAGGCCAGAAGACAGGAGTCTGTTCTACTCCCACTTTGGGCATGAAAGCCACCTGAGTAATATAGGCCAATCACTGTTTTCTCAACTCAATCACTCTACTCTGTTATTAGGGGAAAAATAGGAGAAGGAAGGAAAACTTGCATGTTCTCCATCTTGAGTTGCTTCTAAAATAATAAAGAGCACATAAAAATCTAATAATAAATATTTGGAAACATGGGAAACATGCCAACTCATAGTTTTTCTTTGCAGGATATCTGGGAATCTATATTTAAAAATAATATATAATATAAATATTTAAAAATCATTTCATATACTGCTGGACTTCTGGGAACCTGGCCAGAAGGATAATACCATATGCAATAGCATTGGCTGTGGTATCTGTCCCAGCAAGTAAGAGCGCAAACACAGTCATGATTAAGTCTTCCATACAGATAACTTTAGAATGTTTGTTCCTGTAAAGTAAGGTAGAAAAAAAATAAAAGGTAGAAGTTATAGTGTGTAACTTCATCATCATGTCATAAAAATTGTCCACCTGCTTCTCATTTTATTTTTTTCTAGACCAATTTCGAGGGGAGGCAGGGAATAATCCAAAATGTAATTCAATGTAACTTAATAGATGTTTGGATCAGATAGATCAATGTTTAAATGAAATAGAAACAGCTGAGATGCAAATGAAACAAATAACATCTTTTTCTCTCCTGTATCATCAAGTTTTCCCCAGATTCCTTCCAGTTATGAAGTCATTGTAATGCAGAAGTTTCCTCTTATCTCCTCTTCATCGAATCTCCTCTCTATCTCCATCTCACAAACTGAGCTTTTGAATTTGGCTCTGAAGCATTACATTTCATTCATAAACTTTCTATTCACTGTTATCCCCTTCCATAGACCTTTTCATTCTGGCCAAAAATCCTTAATGTTCAAAGGATATTCTTATCTCATGACTCAAAGCATCCAGATTAATCTTGCAATGAATGTTTGCTAGCCCCAGTCCAGGAATCTGGCACATTGTTTTGCTCTTTCAAATAGTACCCAAAAGCCTAAAAACAAATAACAGATGAGTAACTGTGTCGAACTACACCCTCCTTTGCCAGCAGAAGGGACATGGGAGGTTTCCCAGGTACTGTCCAATAAGGACAGGGACATTTTTAACCCTCTCCTCCTTTATAAAATAAAAAAATGAGAAGGAAACATCTGACAGAAGCATTTTCCTATTCCACATTTTTAAAAAGAATTCAGTGCAAAGTTCTAGAATCATACTATTGATTTTGTGGCTGTTATTTTGTTTGATGTGGCTTGGAGGATTACAGGGTTGAAATAGGAAATGCAATGCTCCCAAAGGTTCCCAGTCCTACCCTAAATTTGATGGAAATTAACAACAACAACAAAAAAACCAGCATCCCAAACTAGCCATTCTGTCACTATTCAGCTTCTGAAATGTTTTTCCAAGTTTGCCACTGAATTATAGTTTTAAGTGCAATGACTGAATGGACTAGGTAATTATTTAATTTGTTTTAAAGCAATTAATCATATTAAGTTTCTTGGTCCTGGCCCCAATCATTTAAGGAACACATCAAAAGCCCATTCTCTACAGGACTCTCAGACCCCCAACAAATAACATTGCTCTTCTCTACAGGTTTACCTGCTACCAAATTGGCTTTGCTAACTCATGACATGATATAGACATGGGCTATGCACTTCCCTCAGTGCTGAAAAGGACACTATAGGCAGAGCCACACAACAGTTTCTTAAGGAGTGAGTTTGTTTGTTACAAAGATTACTATTTCTAGGAAACCACCATCCTAGCGGCTGCATATTTTATTGCAGTATTGTGGCACAGGAGGGAGGCCACCATTTTTTGCTTTCTGAAGTCTCAACAGTACAAATTTCTCCCATCATCAGAGAATGGAGCAGAAGTGCATAACTGAAAACTCTGTCTCTTTGTACTTGTGTGCGAAATATCCTTACAATATACCTTTCTAATTTAATAAGGAGGCAATCAATAAAGTCTCTGGGATTGTCTGGATCCAGGGTCTTCTTGTGAGATTCCACTCTAGTCCTAATGTAGCCACAAATCTTGATACAGTCAGTGACAGCTTTACTGTGAGGTCCAGGAAGGAATTTCATGATATTTGGCATAGCGCTATAAGCCTGTAACATGATGATAGTAAAAGTTAGCCTTTCTTGTTTGTTTTCTTGTTTTGCCTTTATTTGTATGCCACCCTTTTCCCTGAAGGGACTCAGGGCGGCTCACAATTCAAAAAAGGGAGGGGGAAAAGACAAACAATAGACAATACAGCATGTTAAAAAGAAAACACAACAATCGCACAATTTGAGTGGGGGCTACAATCTTAACACCAGGCCAGCCGGGACAGCCAGATCTTTACAGCGGCGCAGAAGGACTGGAGGGTGGTGAGGGTCCGAATCTCCACGGGGAGTTCGTTCCAAGGGACGGAGCAGCCACCGAGAAGGCTCTCCTCTGGGTAGTTGCCAGTTTGCACTGGCTAGAAGATGGGATTTGGAGGAGGCCTAATCGATGCGATCGAATCGGTCTAGTGGAGGTAATTGGCAGTAGGCGGTCTCTCAAGTACCCAGGCCCACTACCATGAAGGGCTTTATAGGTGATAAGTAGCACCTTGAAGTGCACCCGGAGATCAACAGGTAGCCAGTGCAGCTCGCGGAGGATAGGTGTTACGTGGGTGAACCGAGGTGCACCCACAATCGCTCGCGCCGGCCGCATTCTGGACTAGCTGGAGTCGCCGAATGCTCTTCAAGGGCAGCCCCATGTAGAGCACATTGCAATATTCCAGCCTAGAGGTCACAAGGGCACGAGTGACTGTTGTGAGGGCCTCCCGGTTCAGGTAGGGACGCAACTGGTGTACCAGGCGAACCTGGGCAAATGCCCCCCTGGTCCACAGCTGACAATGATGTTTGAAGGTCAGCTGTGGGTCCAGGAGGACTCCCAAGTTGCGAACCTGTCTGAGGGGCGTATAATTTGACCCCCCAGCCTGAGAGATGGAGTACTTGGCCAATTCATGGGAGGGAAAACACAGCAGCCACTCGGTCTTTTCTGGATTGAGCACAAGCTTGTTGACCCCCATCCAGTCTTAACAGCATCCAGCCCCTGGCTCATCACATCCATCGCTTCGTTGAGTTGGCACGGGGCGGACAGATACAACGGGTATCGTCCGCATATTGATGGTACTTTATCCCGTGCCGTCGAATGATCTCACCCAGCGGTTTCATGTAGATGTTGAAAGAAGGGGGGACAGGACCGAACCCTGGGGCACCCCACACGTTAGGGGCCTAGGGGTCGATCTCTGCTCCCCAACTAACACGACTGCGACCTGTCCGAGAGGTAAGAGGAGAACCACTGTAAAACAGCGCCTCCCACCCCCACCTCCCACAGTCGTCGCAGAAGGATACCATGGTCGATGGTATCGAAAGCCGCTGAGAGGTCAAGGAGCACTAGGATGGAGGCGTGGCCTCCATCCCTGGCTCTCCGAGATCATCGGTCAACGCGACCAAAGCGGTTTCTGTGCTGCAGCCAGGTCTGAAGCCAGACTGGAACGGATCGAGATAACTGGCTTCCTCCAAGGACCGCTGGAGCTGAAAGGCCACCACCTTCTCAACAACCTTCCCCACAAAGGGGAGGTTGGAGACTGGAACGATAGTTGTTTAAAACAGCTGGATCCAAGGATGGCTTCTTCATGAGGGGTCTCACCACCCACCGCCTTTAAAGCGTGGGGGAAAGATCCCCTCCCGAAGAGAAGGGCGGTAACAACCGCCTGGATCCAGCCTCGTGTCACCTCCCTGCTGTTTACAACCAGCCAGAAGGGGCACGGGTCCAGCACACATGTGGGAGGCACCTACAGCTCTCATGGCCTTGTCCACATCCTCAGGGGTAACAGCTTGAAACTCAATCCAGCGATGACTTACCAGATCATCCCTTAGTGCCTCGGCTGGTACTGCAGAATTGGAGTCCGGTCCGCCTGGAGCCGAGCAACCTTGTCTGCGAGAAATTGGACGTAGTCCTCAGCCCTGCCCTGCAGCGGATCGCCCGTATCCCTCCTATTTAGGAGGGAACGGGTTATCCTAACAGGGCAGCTGGGCGCGACTCAGCAGACGCAACCAGAGAGGCAATGTGTGTTTTCTTAGCCGTCCTGATTGCCCGAACGTAATCTCTGGTGTAGGTTGTCCAAAAATGCTCGGCTCGATTCGGATTTGCTGGGACCTCCATAGGTGCTCTAGGCATCTTCCTTCGGCGCTTCATCTCCCGGAGCTCCTCAGGAACCAAGGAGCCTTCCGGGTATCCACTGCCTCGGAGCGCCGTAGAGGCGCAATCCGGTTAAGAGACTCCATCGGTGCCAAATCCCAGGCAGCAACCAGAGTCTCCGCCGAACTGTGGGCGAGAGCATCTGGAATAACCCCAAGCTCCGTCTGGAACCCCAAAGGGTCCATAAGTCGCCTGGGGCGGAACCACCTGGTCGGTTCCTCCTCCCTACAGTGGGGGTTTGGTCTCCGAAAGTCAAGCCTCAATAGGTAGTGGCTGACCATGACAGGGGCAAGATCTCGCTACCCCCTCAGACCAAGATCACAATTCCACTGCTCCGAGAGGAATACGAGGTCAAGCGTGTGACCCGCTGAGTGGGTTGGTCCTCGGATTACTTGGGTCAAGCCCATGGTTGTCATGGAAGCCATGAACTCCTGCGCTCCATCAGAGTGTTCACCGAGCGAAGGCAGATTGAAATCCCCAGAACCATGAGTCTGGGGAACTCAACTGCCAGCTCGGCTATCGACTCGAGGAGCGAGGGGAGGGCTGTTGCAATGCAGTTAGGAGCAGGTACGTTAGCAGCAGACCCACTTGACCCTTGAGGTCCAACTTCACCAGCAGGGACTCACACCCGACAAGCTCCGGAGCAGGGATCCTACGAGGTGCTAGAGACTCTCGGATAACAATAGCCACGACCCCCACCCCTTCTCTTAGCCCTCGGCTGATGGAGCACCTGAAAAACCCTCTGGGCACATCTCTACGAGGGGGACTCCTCCCTCCGGGCCCAGCCAGGTCTAAGTAATACATGCCAGGTCTGCCCTCTCGTCTAAAATTAAGTCCCGAACGAGAGGAGCTTTATGAACAACAGACCTGGCATTTAGTGACGCAGCCTAAGGCCAGAGTCCCTGATTACTCACACCACCTGGCCTTGGAGTGGGACTCATAGGGCCGGAAGGAGGGATCTCTGTGGACGTAGCGAGCCCTCCTTCCCCGGTAATGGCCTGCCCTAAAGTCCCCGCCATATCTGCCCCTTCCCTGTTAAGACCGTAATGCTCCAGCCCACTCCTGTGTCCGTGGTCTCCCCATCCACCCCCACAACCCCCGCGTGCTCCGGCAGGCCCTTCGAAACAAGCATTTTGTGGCTGGGATTGACCCAGGTCCCTCCAGTACTTCTGCAGAGCACTCAGTATAGAGGGTGCCTGGGTGAGGCCCCAGCCTACTCAGACATACCCAATCACACACCCATTCATTCCCCACTGACAATTTAAAAACACAGAGAAAAATACAGCAATATAGGAGTTAAAGGGGCACATACACCAACAGTCACATCATTCACACCTCACTCATAAAATGCGGAGACTAAGTGCGCAGTCTAGGATGGAACACAGTGAGAAGGGGGGAGGGGAGAGTACTCCGCTCCTCTCCCTTCCTGTGGCAGTTAGTTGATAAAATAGTTAATAAAAATAATTAAGAGCCCAGCTCCAATCCATTGAGGGTATACAGGGGGGGAGGGTGGCGTTTCCCCCCTCTGGTAAGGTCGAAAAGTCCCAAAAGTCCAGATGGTTAAAAAGACCGCCAAAGATTTTGGATCCGGGTAGCCAAATGTGTAGCAGGGCGTAGGGTCTGGATGGCCGGAGTGATGTCACTAGGGCAGCAAAAGGTAATGCTGGTTGAGCCGGTATAGTTTTGTTCGCGGATGTTAAACTCTGAAAGCTGCAATTGTAGGCTGGGTGGATAAGTGCCAATTAAGAAGGTGGTAAAAATGACACAGCAACGACAGAGAAGTAAGAAAGGCACCAGTAGTTGCCACTGGGGGAGTCCAAGCTCCAAATACGCTGCCTCTCCGGAGTAATGGTGACTGATGTAAAGTGACCTCAGTAAAGGTAATATACTGGTCAGCACAACACTCCTGGGGCAATGGTAACAGTTGATGGTATTGGTTGCCACAGAGGGCCTGTCGTTGAGTTTCTAAAGTTCCAGTCCCAGTCCCAGCAGGTAAATAGTCCGGCAATGTGAAGCCCCGAGAACAGCGGCGAGGTGGAAGAAAAAACGCCGCACCAGGATGCAGGGGGGGGGGAGTTATCGGAGCTGCAGTGGGGGCAGGAAACTAGTTCCTCTGTCTCCCAGTCCAGTCTAGGCATCTCTCCTGGGGTCCCCACCCCCTCTTTGGGGTGCAAACCAACCCCTCGGTGCTGCCCAATCCACAAGAGTTCAGCGTCTCTCAAAGCAGCGGGGCCGAAGCCACCGCCTCTCACACGAGAGCCGCCGCCGCCGCTCCCCAGCTGTTCCAAAGGGCCGACGAGGAAAACCGCACTGGAGGAGGTAACGCCGTCTTGGAGCCGCTCAGAGGCAGCCCCCTCCTCAAACAGCCACCCCCCTGGACAGCCCGAACATTGGCGCCCCACAGGAACCCCTCAATTACCATTTCAGGGGTCCTGGTCGCCAAAACCGGTCTTTTTCTTCTTATAACGATCAGAGCAACGAGGCTCGGCAGCCATTCCCGTTCTCACGCATGTGCCTGGTTGCCTTCTGTACAGCTGCACTGAAAAAAATTGTCTTCCATATAAAGTGTCCTCTTAGTTCTATTTTTTAAAATAAAATAAAATACAAGACCAGTATAAACAGTTTCACTGTAATATGCAATGCCTGCTAATCAAATGAATATAAAATATAAGCTAATGGAATCAAGCTTATTTAGTTATGATTTTTTCTCTCTTTAGTTATAGCTCCTCAATTACTATTTGAGAAATAATGGAATGAAAGCTGAGGAGTTATGGAAGACTTAAAGAACAATTATGTATGAAGGCCTCTGAAATAACAATAGTTAGAGCTCTGAGTAGTTAGCTGAGAAGAAACAGGGCTGAATCTGTATGCATCTTGAATAACTCTGGAAAGAATCACTGCTACAACATGTGAACTAACCAGAAGCAAGATGAACAGTCACTTGCATAAGAGATGCAGGCTGATTCTCACAAACATACTTTTAGGTCACTTTAAAAAGCCTCCAGTTTTTGTAAGTTGGAGGGAAATAACTGAACCAACCCTCTTAGTCTTAAACAAAGAGAAAACTCTGCTTGTAGAATAAATAAAGTTGGCATACCATTCCAGGAGCACTCAAAAGGTAACCTACAAATTCCTTAAAAATTTCCAATCTTTGAATGAACATTTTATCATCATAAGAGTATCGTTTCCCAAAGACAACAGCACATATCACATTAGAAACAGCAGCTGAGGTGGTTGGGACTACATCAAAAGGCTGATCTGCAACAGCAAAAAGAAAGGGGAGATGATGTGACCTTGTTTGCAACCCCCAAATCCTTTTCTCTAGTGACTTTGTGAATTTTCTTTTACACTACATTCTGTTTAGACTTACACACATGTGGAATCTTTATGGTTCCAATGACACCTGCCTGGAAATTTCTAGTGTACAGCCTGATTCTAGTATATGATGTCATGGTTGTAATTTGTGCCTCTTTGAAAGACAATGAAAGTGCAGATGGGCCATTTTTAGGAACTTCTCAATCCAGTGAACAGACTCTGGAAGTCAGGATTCAAGACACCATGTGCCATTCAGGTAGATTTCAACCCACTGTTTAATTGTAATCAGCTACCTTCAGAAGTATAACCAGAAAGGCAGAGTATTAATTCAAGAAAAAAACCAAGCATTTGCTTCTGAATTTAAAGATGAAAAAATAAATACACCATCTCACAGTTTTTGTGAAGCAAATGGAGACAAGAGCATTATGTACACTATCTTGTGTTGTACACATAAAGGTGGGATATAATTCAATAAATCAATAAAAATATTTTGCAATGTAGGATCACCTTCAAGCTTGATATCTTTTCTATCAAACAGAGAGCCTCTTCTGATATCCGTTCAGCCATCGACTTCTTTCCCATTCCAAAGTTCCTCACAGTGGTGAGCGTAAAGCGACGCAGAGCCTTCCATTTTCGTCTTCACCAATAATCCCTGAAAGAATAGAAATTGCAGTAACAAACAACAGGCACAGCAGCATTTTTTTAAAGAACAAAAAAAGCAATCTGCCCAGTAGTCTCCCTCACCGGCAAAACATCTAGCCTTCTCAAATGTAAAAGTAAACATGCATTTCTTTTTCCTTGATTCATTGATAATTTGGCAAAAAAAAAATTTGCTCATGAGTTTACACTATTTATTCAGATTACATCTTGAGCAATGTTACAAAGTATTTTGATAATCATATTTAATATTTAAAAGGGATAGCTTTTTTTTCTGAATATTCCTTTTTACCTGCTTCCTACCAATAGACATCACAAAAAGCCATACTTGAAAAACAAAACTGCTATTTTCCGTTTCTTGATATTTCCTGAAATTTGACATCTTCATTTCTGGAACGTGACAATAACTGAATGAGAACTGAATTACTGGATAAAGTTTGAAAAGACCTTCTGATTGCAACACCTACCTGCAAACTATTAACCTTAAAAGGTTTGAGTCTAATTTGTAAAGATATGTCCAACTTTGAAAGAGTGCTTCAGCTCAATAATTTTTTCAGTTAATTCACTCTCAAAGTAGATTTGTAGATTAAGGAGATGAATATTTCAAGCTACAAATAGTATCTAATGGTTCCAAAGTTTTTTGTAGCCTTTTGAAACGCCTTAGAGGTTTGATAGCTTCACAATTGCTAAATATTGCAGCTTTGGTATTGAAATGTCTTTCCTTCCTTCCTTCCTTCCTTCCTTCCTTCCTTCCTTCCTTCCTTCCTTCCTTCTTTCCTTCTTTCTAATAAAACAGTATACTACTATGCTAAAGGTACTATTTGAACAAAAACATATATAAAATGATGGTAAAACATCTAGCTGAAACTTAATAAAGTTAACGTCTTCTAAAAGATCCATTATTCCTATTATTTTTTACTATCTTTCAGGTTCAGGGATTTTACAGTTTCCTCAGGATAATTGATGAACACTCCTTCTTAATCTAATTTTAAAGCATTAAACTGTTCCTGAATCTGTCATCAAATTATACTTATGAAATTATGTGACTAGCATTATCTATAAAGGGGACATGCATATTCACACCAGCGTACCTACCATCCCTGTCTTACTGTCCCATTTATATGTACTCTTTTTATGTATTTATGGCTATGTTTCGCTTATTTTTATCCATTTATTTGTGCCAATTTTTTCATGTGTTTTTCCTACTTGTTTCCTTGTACTTGTTGACAAATTAAAATAAAATAATAAATTAAATAAATCTGAAGTGTTTTGAAGTGTATTGCTAGAAGTTTCTGTTGGTTTCTGACTGATTTTTTTTTTTACTATTTAAATTTGAACTTGGTTCTGTTTTATCTAGTTCACTTTAAAGTTGGCTAAAACAGGATTGAGGACACTACAGTTCAGAAATCTGTTGTTTGTGAGGGAATATTGAATAAAGGGGAAAATTTCCCTCAGACCACCCAAGTGGCTACCATATTATTTGGATTCTAATGCCAATCAGCTGAATGTGGGATAACTGACTTCTGTCGTGCTACTCTTTCTTAGTTTGGTACTTTATTCTCCAACCAGAGTTTTGATTGAACAACTTTTCAAGTACCAAGAGCTTTAGTATTTTATTTCCTTACTTAAAAATATGACCACCATCACTTTCTTAGAAAAGTTAATATTTTTATCTTTCCTCTAGCAATTGGAAACTACATCTCAAATTCAAGTGAAAATAATCTGCACTCACCATAGCCCTTGGTTATTTCATTAAGGATAGGTATAGGAGGTCGTCCTCCAAATTCTTCACTATGAGTTATCAGGGTATCTTTCACTGCCTCGTATCCACAAACTACAACCAATGGGTTTGGTCCTAGCCAGATAGTAAAAACTGACCATACTTCTTAGCAAGCTTAGGACAAAAGACAACAAAGGTATGAATTAGTAGGATTTGAGATCTCATTTTTTGATATCTGATTAATTAATAGCTCTGAATACATATTCATATTTGTCACTATTAGAATAGCCCGCTCCCTCTTGAAAGGGAGGGATGCGGACGACCCTTTACAGGGTAGAGCTGAGGAATTTGTTCAGTTTCTAATGGATAAAGTCGCTCGGATTTGGAGTGATCTGGACTCCAATTGCACAGTACCAGCCGAGGTACCGGGGGAAGGTCTTGAGCGGATTTTATGGAGCGAGTTTCAACTTGTCGCTCCTGAGGAAGTGGACAAGGCCATGGGAGCGGTGAGTGCCTCCACCTGTATACTGGACCCGTGCCCCTCCTGCTGGTCTCGACCAGCAGGGAGGTTAAACGTGGCTGGCTCCAGATGATAGTTAACACCTTTCTCCAGGAGGGATCCTTCCCGCACCTCCTAAAGGATGCGGTGGTGAGACCCCTCCTGAAGAAACCTTCTCTGGATCCAGCAATTTTGAGTAACTATTGTCCAGTCTCCAACCTCTCCTTTGTAGGGAAGGTTGTTGAGAAAGTGGTCGCCTTTCAACTCCGGCGATCCTTAGATGAAACCGATTATCTGGATTCCTTTCAGTCTGGTTTCAGGTCTGGTTACAGCACGGAAACTGCTTTGGCGCACTGATCGATGATCTTTGGAGAGCCAGGGATAGGGGCCACTCCTCTATCCTAGTGCTTCTTGACCTCTCAGCGGCCTTCGATACCATTGACCATGGTATCCTTCTGCGACGGTTGCAGGAGGTGGGAGTGGGAGGCACCGTGCTTCGGTGGTTCTCCTCCTACCTCTTGGACAAGTCGCAGTCAGTGTTGGTTGGAGGGCAGAGGTCGACCCCTAGGCCCCTAAATTATGGGGTGCTGCAGGGTTCAGTCCTGTTCCCCCTCCTATTTAACATCTACATGAAGCCACTGGGTGAGATCATATGCCGGCACAGGATTAAATATCATCAATATGCGGACGAAACACAATTGTATCTGTCCACCCCGTGCCAACTCAGTGAAGCGGTAGAATTGATGTGCCAGTGCCTGGAGGCTGTCAGGGTCTGGATGGGAATGAACAAGCTTGCACTCAATCCCGACAAGACTGAGTGGCTATTGATGCTCCCTCCCAAGGATGGTCCAGCTATTCCATCTCTTAGCCTGGGTGGGCTCGCAATTTGGGAGTCCTCCTGGATCCACAGCTGACTCTAGAACATCATCTGTCGGCTGTGACCAGGGGGGGCTTTGCCCAGGTCCTCCTGGTGCACCAATTGCGACCCTATCTGGACCGGGAGGCCCTTCGGATAGTCATTCACGCCCTCGTCACCTCAAGACTGGATTACTGTAATGCGCTCTACATGAGGCTGCCCTTGAAGAGTGTTCGAAGACTTCAGCTAGTCCAGAATGAAGCCGCACAAGCGATAGTGGGTGCACCTAGGTACACCCACGTTACACCTATCCTCCGCGAGCTGCACTGGCTTCCCATTGGTCTCTGGACACGCTTCAAGGTGCTAGTCGTTACTTTTAAAGCCCTACATGGTATCGGACCTGGTTACCTGAGAGACTGCCTCCTACCAGTTACCTCCCAGAGACCTATTAGATCGCACAGACTAGGCCTCCTCCGGATTCCATCTGCCGCCCAATGTCGGCTGGCAACCCCCCGGGGGAGGACCTTCTCTGTAGCTGCTCCAGCCCTATGGAACGATCTCCCCGTTGAGATCCGGTCCCTTACTACACTTCCGGCCTTCCGCAAAGCGACCAAGACCTGGCTGTTCCAGCAGGCCTGGGGCTGTTGAATTATCCAGCCGCATCCTAAGTTATGAATGTTGTTGAATTTTTAATTTTTGTCTTTTATTTCTTGTATCCCCCCCTTCCCTTCTTATTTGTTAGCCGCTCTGAGTCTTCCGAGAGTAGAGCGGCATACAAGCTAAATAAATTCAATTCAATTCAATTCAATTCACTTAACATTAAAAAAATATTACCAATGTAAGAGCCAAACCTTTTCCTAATCTAACATTTAATATTAGAAATATCCTTTGGATCAAGTTTTCCCAACTTGAAATTTTTCCACTTGAATTTTAATTTACTATAGTTAAAAACTTGATGGCCAAGAATTATGTTAGCTGGTCCAAAATGCATGGTTCAAAAATGGTGCAGAATGAATTCATTGTGATTAAAAGAAACAGATTCATATTAAAAGTGACTTTGCTTTCACATTAGAGCTTCATTCTGGGTTCTCCATTAAACATCACAAGTGTGACATTCAAACATCATGATACAACATGCATTGTTTAAATCCTGGTTTGTTTGTTTCTTTATTTATTAAATTTAACTACCAAACTCTCCATAACTCTGTGCCATTCACAAGTAAAAATAATGGCATATAAGAAAAAATATAGCAATAAAAAAGGGACAAAGTTAGGGGGAAATAATCAAAGGAATAAGCATGAAAAAGAATAGGAGCACATAACCAAAGAGAGCTTCCTTGTCAAAGGTTTAGGAAGAGAGGCAAGTATTTAAGAGTCTTTGAAATGCCAAAAGAGTGAGGGCCATTTAGATCGGGATATTCCAGAGGGCAGAGAAACATGACTGGAATGAGTCTAGATAATTGGCTTCCTCCATAGTTCACATCACTTGCACATTGCCCATCATCTCAACAACCTTCTCCAGAAAGGGAACATATAGTTATTGAAAATATTGGATCCAATGGTAGACTATTGCCTCTTTTATCACCTCCTCAATCAAGGATGCTGACACTACACTAAAGACCCTACCAGGAGAACACAGAATGGGCCCAGATGCCAAACTGATGGCAAAGAGAACTTTGCCAGTAAACGAATACCAGATCATGCTATCAGGCCCAGCACCTGGTTTCTCAGCTGATCCTGCCCTCTAAGAGAACAAGACAGAACAGATCTGAGGTATTTTATCCACTAGGTAGTCTGATTTCTCTTCACAGTAGCCCTCCCTCCCCATAGCAGCTCCCTCACCCTGAAAAAGACTACTAAAAAGCTATTAGTAGATATAGTAAAGATGCAGAAGTATTAAATGTCCTTATAATGACAAAGTATTCCCTAATATAGGCTTTTAGTCACATCCAGGCCCTCCTCCCCCAAGTCCTACCATGCTGCCTCATTGTGGCAGAGAGTGTTCCTTGGAGGGATGAGCAAAGAATGTTGGGAGTGTATAAATTAATTATATATTTCCAGCAAGGTCACCAAGGTGCAAAGACTGTCTTACCTTTGGAAAGGTTTTATACAGAGGCAGAACATCTTTTTGCAGTAGATTTCCCAGAAGGAGCCAGGGTCTCGGGCCAGGAGGAAACCTGGCTCTTTCTTGCTGAAACCGGAAGGCCCAGAATATGAGCAGAAAGAAAATGAACAGTATTATTGTCACAGGAATCAGTGCCAACTGCATGTTTATTCTTCTTGCCTGGAGGGAGTAAAAGAGATGAGACGGCTTGGAAATGAGTCTGGGACACACAGAGAATGACAGAGGCAAAGTCAAATGTGATTGTTTCTCTAGCTTTCTCTCTTCCACTCTCCAAGTTATCTTTTCACTTTTGCAGGCTATCAATTATTCCAGAACATGAAATGCTGTTGTTAAATATATGTTTTGTTACCATGAGCAAACTTAGAGCAATTGAAGAATTACTCTAATGACATATTTCTAACTAAATAAAGGTTATTTAATTAATTCAATTTTCTAGATTGAAATAGGTATCTTCTGATTGTGGGTAGACTTTGAATGTAAAATGCTAAATGGTACTAGAGCAAGTATGAAGGAGATAGCATTGGACAATCACTTTCTGGGCAAGCAACTGAACTTGATAGATTTCTACAATAAGAAAATTGTGGTTACAAAATGAACTGTTGGCAGTTCAGCCAACAAAAGAAAGAAATAGATGTACAGATGAACCTATCTGAATAAGCATCGTGGGAAGTATTTATAAATTTATATAACTGTTAGTAATATTGTATAGGAAATCATGTGTTAGTTAACCTAGGTCTCCAACATAGTGACTGATTAACAGCCTCTGAAATCCTTTTAAACTTACACAAACATAAGAATTATACAATTATTTCAAATTGCAAACACACATAAATAAAAACACAAAACTCAATTAACACAACATAAACATAAACAGCATTATAACATAGTTCAAGTGAAAAGACCCAATCACATTACTTAATTACTTGATTTAATCAGCTCCTTCTCAAGAATCACACGTGCACACACCAATGCCCTCAAGTGTCACACATTTCTAGACCCCCCAAGATCTACACCAAGGACAAGCTGTCCTACAAACAATCTCTCTGTACCCCATTTTCTCTGTAGCTACCCCTATAGGCAAACCTCTTTGATTTTGTCTAGTCATTCAGGTCATAGTTGTCCCAAAGGTGTTTCTTCAAGAGGCAACTGGACTTCCTTTGTTTTTTCTTGAAGATGTTTTGCTTCTCACCCAAGAAGCTGAAGAGGCCTCTTGCCTCTTGCAAAAGCACCTTTGGGACGCTATGCTTTTGAGAATAATTAATTTCCCTTTTCTCACAGATGCCTGAATTTCATTTTGATTTATTCTTGCACAACCCCAACTTGAGTTGGAACCCAAATTATTCTTCTGATAGCCCACAAATAAGGCTATCTTCTGCTCTCATCATCAACAGTATGAACTGGGCAGACAGTGGAGACAAAGGAGAAGGAACAGCTTGTTGCACTTTCCAGATGTCTGGACTTCAGTTCTAAGACTGCATAGCTAGCATAGCCAGTTTGGTCTAATGGTTATGACACCATGTCAAAAAGCTGAAGATCATGAGTTCTTGTCTCGCCATAGCCATGAAAGCCAGCTGGGTGTCCTTGGGCCAATCACTCTCTCTTAAGACCAACTCACCTAGCAAAAGATTTTTGACAAGGAAGCTCTTACTGTTTTTCAGGCAGAAAAACAGAAGAAATATCAGTTAAGATCTTGTGCTAGTTGCTTAACCGTTGCTGAGCAAGTTTAGCAGACAATTTTGCTACCTTGAACATAGTTGTTTATCTACAAGACCATCCTTTTTGCAACATCATGAAAGTTAATATATTATCAATATAGTTGTTCTAATGAACTTGGACAAAATGAGAAAGAGTTGTAATTATCTCACTTTTAGAAAATAAAACTACTGTTTATAGGACACCATGAGGCAAATAAAACATATAAGCAATTAGACAGACATTTCCACTTGAATAAAAAACAATAGCACACATACTTGATAGATAAAAAGAAAGCACAAACCTATACAGAATAATTAGATTTATAGAAACAAATGAAAGCTTGTCAATATTTCTGTGCTAGCTTGATTGTACTCATTTCCAATAAGGTACCACAAACTATAATTTTGCATGGATTTTATGTTGCATTGATGAAACTGTAATTAAAACTCCAAGTAGGGTAACTGAATCAATTTATTGTAGTGAAAAAAGAGAAGCGTGTTTTGCATTTTAAATACTTATTTTGAAAAAAATTAAGAATGAAAGAATAAAGTTGCTACTATAAAACTGTGTTATTTGTTCATTAACAAATGTCACAAAACTTTTAGTTATGATACTTATGATGTTACTGCTTCATTCATGTGAAGCTATTTAATATCTAATGAAAGTAATATAATACTTATATTCTTACATGAATATAAAATTGATACTTTATTTTAAAAAAGTCTATCTTCTGGTGACTGGATGGACAAATCATAAACTTGAACTGTCTCCATTGTACGTGTCATATGTGTATGTGTGCGCGAGAGAGAGTGAAATATAAGAATACTCTGTAGATAACACTCCCTTCCTTAAGTAAGTAGGGGTTTATCAAAACAAAATTCATTGGATCCCTCATGACTAATTGATACTGAATATAACAGGATTCTTTCATTTTTTTTAGTCCAAATCTCAAATCATGAAATGATTTCTTACCTGTGCAGAAACAACTCTAATAATCTGATCTTCAAAATATGAGTGGGTTTTTTTAAATGAAAATTGCTGTCAGGCCTGCAGTTGGATTGGATTGGATTATTACATTTATATGCTGCCCTTTTCCCCGAAGGGGACTCAGGGCGGCTCACAATTCAGTCAGGGAAGGGGGTACAGACAGGGGATAAAAAGATGAACATAACAATACACAATTAAAACACACAACAACCATACCATTCGAGGAGGGGGGCAAAAGCTCTTTAGCCCCAGGCCTGTTGGAACAGCCAGGTTTTAAGGGCTTTGCGGAAGGCCTGGAGGGTGGTGAGGGTTCGAATCTCCACGGGGAGCTCGTTCCAGAGGGTCGGAGCAGCCACAGAGAAGGCTCTCCTCCGGGTAGTCGCCAGTCGGCATTGGCCGGCTGATGGAATTCGGAGGAGGCCTAATCTGTGGGATCTGATCGGTCTATTGGAGGTAATTGGCAGCAGGCGGTCTCTCAAGTACCCAGGTCCAATACCATGAAGGGCTTTATAAGTGATGACTAGCGCCTTGAAGTGTATCCGAAGACCAATAGGCAGCCAGTGCAGCTCGCGGAGGATAGGTGATACGTGGGTGAACCGAGGTGCACCCACGATCGCTCGCGCGACTGCATTCTGGACAAGCTGAAGTCTCCGAATGCTCTTCAAGGGCTGCCCCATGTAGAGCACGTTGCAGTAGTCCAGTCTAGAGGTCACAAGGGCATGAGTGACTGTTGTGAGGGCCTCCCGGTTCAGGTAGGGACGCAACTGGTGCACCAGGCGAACCTGGGCAAATGCCCCCCTGGTCACAGCCGACAGGTGGTGTTCAAAAGTCAGCTGTGGGTCCAGGAGGACTCCCAAATTGCGAACCCTGTCTGAGGGGCATACTGTTTGACCCCCCCAGCCTGAGAGATGGAAAACTTGGCCAATCAGTAGGAGGGAAACACACCAGCCACTCGGTCTTATCCGGATTGAGTACAAGCTTGTTAACCCACATCCAGGCCCTAACAGCCTCGAGGCACTGGCACATCACGTCAACTGCTTCGCTGAGTTGGCACGGGGCGGACAGATACAACTGTGTATCGTCCGCATACTGATGGTATTTTATCCCGTGCCGTCGAATGATCTCACCCAGCGGCTTCATGTAGATATTAAACAGGAGGGGGGACAGGACCGAACCCTGCGGCACCCCATAATTCAGGGGCCTAGGAGTTGATCTCTGCCCTCCGACCAACACCAACTGCGACCTGTCCGAGAGGTAAGAGGAGAACCACCATAGAACAGTGCTTCCCACCCCCACCTCCCGCAGTCGTCGCAGAAGGATACCATGGTCGATGGTATCGAAGGCCGCTGAGAGGTCAAGGAGCACTAGGACGGAGGCATGACCTCCATCCCTGGCTCTCCAGAGATCATCAGTCAGCGCGACCAAAGCGGTTTCCGTGCTGTAGCCAGGCCTAAATCCCAACTGGAAGGAATCTAGATAATCGGTTTCCTCCAAGGACTGCTGGCGCCTGGGGTGGAACCACCTAATCGGTTCCTCCTCCCTACAGTGGGGGTTTGGTGTCTGAAAGTCAAGCCTCAGTAGGTAGTGGTCCGACCATGACCTAAAAGTTATATTCTTTTTAGGATATTTGGCCTGCCACACACTCTATAATTTTTCTATGCTGTTTCATTACTATAGTAATTGGGAGGGGGAATATTAAGGAGTAGAATTGTAGAATGTGTTGTTGTCATTCCTTTCTAGAAGCCCAAGGTCATTCTTTGTCTCCGCACCTCTGCACCTGACCGGAACCTGATGGGTGGAAATGGCAGTGTGGCTGAAGAAGATTGGACCATGTGATGAACTTGTGGGTGTAGGGGCAAGATATTGAACTTTCAACTGGGTGGGAACCCAGGAAGTTTCAGATTCGGGATCCCACAGATGTGCCAACATGTCTGTCTTATTAAATTGGAACTTTAAGGATAGCTCTGCCTTGGGTTCTGATTTAATTCTGCATGATATTTGGAACACTGACAATTGCTTTCTGCTCTTTAAACAATTTAAACTGTTCTTTAAACATTTAATTCCACTACTAATACTTGTAACAACTCATCTATTTCATATGGATCCAATCCTCTCTGATTGAATAGCATTTCTCCATAGTTGTTTCTTATTCCATAGTCTATTTGGTTGAAATATTTATATCTGATAGTATCAGGTGGAAGTTTGAATTTACATTGTCTGATGAAAGTGTGGGTAATAAATGAAGTATTGTCTTAGCACAATTTAATTAAAGTACATCCTGAATGATGGTCTTACCCAGTTCAAAATTTCCAGTGGTCCTCCGTCATTACAACTTAAGCATTCCTATCAACCTTAGTGGTGTGTGAAGCTAGATGCTTACAATGCTGGGTTAGTTAGAAGTGCACAAACATAAACTGTGTTCCTTTGCAAATAATCAAAAGAAAGAAGATGAGAGGGCAAACAGAAAAAATATCCCTATGTATAAAACTTTAATGAACTGAGAAAAGGAAAAAAAAGTGGTTGTCAGTGTATATTCAAGAATTTTTCCAAGAATGTTTGTAATATGTCCTCGTCTACTTTGCAAGTCTCTTTCTGGATTCCATATGTCTAAGCACATATTATTAATGAGAATAACATGGACTTTCACAAAATTGGACCTAAATGGACCAATCCTTCCCAAACACCCCAATGGGATGGTGTGTTATGGAGATATAGTCACAAAGATGTCCTCTTAAAAGGCAGTATAAGGAGAAAGTGAGGCAATGTGTGTTGTGATGTAGAGGTACAAATTCTACCATTTATGTACTTGTGCTGGAAAATTAGATATTTAGGCATCATTGTGGTTTGGGACGGAGACCTCAATGCATATGTACCATTTGTCTATCTAGCTTGGTCATGAAAGGCATTGCCATTAGACTATGGAGTGCGGGAGAGAGGTTGGCCTTCTATTTATCACCCAGGGATCCTGCAGTACAGAAATACTAAGTCAATGTCATGTGACAAAGACGAGAGATAAAAAAGCATGTATATGTATTGTTGGGAGCCCATTTTTATTCCTTTCTTTGTTTACATATTTATAGGTTGATGTATGTGAGTGCACAAGAACAACACATTAAAATTGCATATATGTTTTCATATGCACCAAATATATCAGTGTACCCAAAATGGTTGCTTACCTTTGTTCTATTCCCTTCAGCAATCTCTAGAGGTGACTGATTTGTAATGTTTACGAATGAGGAAATAAGAGTATGTGCCCAAAGGGAATATTTCCTTGTTTCCCAATGTGAATGATAAATGAAATGAAATGTAAGCACTAATTAGCAGTCACATTAAATACATGCTTATCAGAAAAAGGCATTGTTATTTGTTTCAGTGATCTATACTCTTAAACTTCTGCATATTTTCCAGAGCTATGTTAAGCTTCTCCAATCTGTCCTGACCTAAAACCTTGTAAATTTATTTCTGTTTATTTCTGATTGGTTGGGAGCAATCTGATCAAATTTCATTTCTGGTCCACTCATCATTTAGTTTAAAAACCTGTATATTGCTTTAATGTTTGTTGAGATTGTTCTTGTTATTACACATGGAATTGGATGAATTTTTAAGAAGAGCTAGAAAATCATAGGAAGAGAACACAAACCAAATTCCGTAGAATTCTCTGCTGGTTTCAGGTTGGACAATGAAAATCTGAAAAGTTACAATTCAAGACAGAGTGAAACTTTTCTCCACCAAGCAGCCTGATTTAGCTTCAGTAGTTCTCATCACCCACAACAAACCTCAGTCATCCTGAACAGGGTTACAGAACAGATATCAGTGGACAAAATAAGAGTGTAGAAACATTGGTATTTTAAAGTCCTTATAACTATGCCTAATATAGTCTCTTACCCATGTTGGACCCCCCCCCCAACACCCAGTTCTGCTGTGCTGCCTCTTTGAGCAAAGCATGTTGGAAGTGATTGCTAAGATTCCAGCAAGCTCACCACAAGATGTGAAGATCATATCAGCTGTCCAGCTAAAAAAACAGGCACTTATACTGTGTTCCCGAAATATAGGAAGATGCTGAGGGTAGATGATAAGGATAAAGGCATCCATTCATACTGCGTGGGGAAAGACAAAGATAGCCTTCATTTTAACAAAGAATCTACATGGGTAGAAAATATCAAATGATTAACAATATTGTACCAGGTGATTGGCCCTCCAAGCCATTGAAGAATGTTAAGGAACTTTCAGAGTAAGAATATGTATGACTACTGGCTAGATTAAAGTTAATAGCTAGTTTAGTTGCTAATGTTGCCATATAGGAAAAGAAAATCTAAAGCTGCAAAGACAGAATTACAATAAGAAGACGGAATGTGAAAACTAAAAATGTTGACTATAACTAGACAATCCATGACCATTGATCATCATTTCAGAGATACTTCCTCAGCTAAACAGAAAAACAAAATGTCCAAGGGTGGGAGCAAGAGCAACTTCTGACTTCCTGACAGTTTCCCCATTGAGTTTCCTTGTGGCATGGAGTATGATAAATGTCCCTTCCCTTCCCCAAGTATGTGGCTGCTGCTAAGGAAGGGAGGTAGGTAGGGAGCAACATATTGGGAGACTGGCTGAAAAATGATCATGGAACATTGAAAATGATGATCATGTGACCATAGCAGCTGCTCATCAGCCCAGCAGCAAGCAATAGCATAGAAGCAACCATAACTTTTGCAAATGTCATACTCTTGAGATTCATGGATCCTGGATTATGGACACATTCTGTACATTAGCCCATTTAAGGTACCTTAGTTCAAAAAATGTTGCTTTATGGTGTACAATTTCACATAATTACAAAGGTCACAACAATGAGATTTTAGTTGTATATAAATATACAAATGGAACATTGGGAGAATATGTGGTTGAAATGGCTTAAATTTATATTATTACATAATTTAAAAAAAGTTTTTTTCCTAAAATAATGTGCTTAAGGTATGTGATTCCAGAAAAAAGTGTCCCAAATATATAAAAGTACCTCAAATATATGCTGGAGATGTGGACAATATGAAGGATAATTTTAGTATGCCTAATGAATAAGGCCAGGAAGTTTTGGTTTCAAATGCATGTAGTGTTACAAAGACCAACATTCAACTGAAGCCATAAGTTTTTTGTGGATTGACAGTTACCAAAAATAATAATGGAACATTGCTTTTATACATGATAACAGCTGTGAGACTATTATATCACAAAAATGCAAAGATTCTGAAGTATCCACAATATAGAAATAGTTGATGAAATTGGCAGAATTTGCAGAGATGGCAAAGTTGACTTGTTTGATGAGGGAAAAGTCAAGAACCAGACTGATTAGCAATTGGAAACCCTTTAGGACTGTTATGTGGTAGAAGAAAACAATTTTTTTCTTAATTTCTCTCTCTCTCTCTCTCTCTCTCTCTATATATATATATATATATATATATATATATATGTATGTATGTATGTATGTATGTATGTACGTACGTACGTACGTACGTACGTACGTACGTACGTACGTACATACATACATACATACATACATATATATATATATATATATATATATATATTTCTTTTCTAAAATTTGTATTGTTTTTATCTTGTAATTCTTTTTAATATAATTTATTTTAAAAAGAAAGAAAATGACTTTATGGCACATAATCAATAATGAAACAATAAAAACAAAAATTATACAATTGTATGGAGAACATTTCATCAAAAATAGCAACCTGATTGCTGTGAACCCTTGTTTAAAAAATAGTACTTTCTTTATTCGCATTATTTAATTTCATTTATTCCCAAGTAAATGATGTTGAACACAACAGCATGGTGCTTTAGCAATAATGTGACCCAAACTAGCAGCTGACTCCATTATTTCATGAGCTTTCCAAATGAAGTAAATATAAAATATGTTATCTAACAATGAATGATTTGGTCTCTCATCATATCTGTGCTTGGTGCGTTTCCCCAGAATAATAAAATATTGCCTACTTGGATTAACTGTGGAAGGACAGACTGCTGAGTAGCTTATGAACACCTATACTCCTCCTTTCCCTTGCCCCCAGTAACCAACCCAGCTGTCAATTAAACTGTACCTGCCAATCAAACAGCAGCACTTGGGAGGTTGAGGAGGGATAGAGAAGTTGAAGGATCTATCTTGGATGAAGAGGCTGAATAAATGCAATAAATGTGTGAGGGAAAAGTTCTTCTAGCCATTTCCCCTAGATGGAGCCAAGATATGGAAAAGGAGAAGAGTCACGAGGCCCACCCAGGAATAAACAAGCAGGAAAGACAAAGAAAAAGTAAAGACTTTGATAGAACTAAACTAGAAAACAGAAACTAAAAAGATAAAAACATCAGACTGAATTCTATAAAAACATTTTCTAGGGACAATGATCATAAGGATAAAGAGGGTTTAAGACAAAAGAGATATAGAGGTCAGAAATAAACATATAGGAGATACAGAATGAAAGATATGAAGAGAAACTGGATTTTAAAGAATTTATTGTCAAAAGTCTGTAGAGAATAATATCATCTCACAAATTTTACCTGATAATTCTTATTTAGCAATTGTAGTTTGTTCTAGCAAAATGTTTGCTAAACAAGTGACGTGGCTGAGACAAAGAGGCCACAATCACTGGTTGCTGACATCTCATTCAGATAAAATTCTCTTGTCCACTGTCCTGTACCTGACCTATATATTTTTTTTCTTTTTTTACCCCCTTGTAGAGGCTGTTTATTTCTGAATTGCTTTTTCCTTCCTTGTCCCACTTCCCAAGAAGTGCTAATCCTTTAATAAACTAAGTAAGATAACCAATTTCGTTGTATTTATTTTGTACCATGACAATGAAGACTATACTAAACCTCAGATCTGGGCCTTAATTAGTTGAATAGAAACCTCTGGTTGCATCTGCTGCTATTAACTGACCAGGCTTTAATCAGTTTCACACTGAAGATTTTTATTGTTCTAAATTCACAATTGGTCAGAAAATGATATTTTACTATTGTTTATTACTGTCATATTTTGAATGGTTGGTATCAAGGCAGTTGCTAAATAAAGACTACCTCTGTTAATATGATATTGATTTCTAAATAGTTGAAGGCATTTATTATCTATCATCTTTTTTTAAAATAGAATTTATTTTTATTTTCAAAACAAACACAACACATAAAATCTTCCTTCTTTACATACTGTAGAAAGTGTATCAGTTGGTTACAAAAGGTTTTGGTGCGTCTATCCACAGTTATCAAGCGTAATTCATATTAATTCAAGTATTTTAACTCAGATATTTATACATGTTACCATCATCATACCTCCATTTTCATTTGACTATAATTGTTTAAACACCCTTCATCATAAAATATACCAAGATTTAATACATAACCCACATACTGGCACTTCATTTAATATTTCTAAAATCCTCCAGTAACACTGAATCCTTATGTCCTATTCTAGCCAAACATCCATAATATTTAGTAACAAACTTTTCTAATCCTCCTTTCCAGATCACTGTTTGCAATTTTCATCCAGTTTCCTTATATTGTACCCATACATATATACAGATTGTCATCATTATCCCTCCTTTATTTTCCTATATCTTGTATCATAACATTTTCCCCCTAATAATCAAAACTTAACTGTATCTAACTTAATTCTTTTTTATTAACCTTTGTATATAATCCAAAAAGAATTCTAATCTTCCTTTCATGGGCACCATTCAATATTCATATCCAATTATTACTTATCATAACACTACACATTGTATACATTATTATCATTATCAATTATTTCTTTAACTATATCTATTATCACTAAATTTCACTAACTTAGTTTTAAGTTATATTCTTCCATCTATCAACCTGTATCTTTCCAATAACAAAACATTCTCATATCTTCTGCCATTTGTGGTACCAATCCTCTAGTCATTTTCTTGATCAGTTTTGTATGGACTCCTCTTAGCAACTCCTTGCTTATAAGATCTCTCATATAATCTTAATGCCCTCTTTCTGTTTCCTTATTTAGTTTGTCTTTGATTGTCAGCAGTGTTATCAAAACTTTTGCTAGTGGAATTTCTTTCTTTAAATCCATAGGTTCTTTAATTTTATCTTACTCTATAGCTTGACTTTTGAAATAGATTTCCTCTCCATTTAATTCCTCTTTTTGCATTCTAGTCTTTCCATTTTCAGGAACAAACCAATTACCATAGATATCAGCAGGTTTAGTCTCTATATATTCATTTTTCACTTCGGTTTTTTGAGTTGCAATCACCTCATTTTGCATTTGATGAACATTTTCATTTTTTTCATCATATTTTCTTGTTGTGCTCTAGGTATTCCAGTTTTTTCTCTGCTATATTTGATAATTTCTGTATTTCTGAAAATATATTTTGCAAAGTCAAGACCTCTATTTTTCCTTGGGATTGTGTCATTCTGACAAACACAGCTACTCTAGCTTGAAAGATCAACAAAATTAAAGCATAGCTTCACAAAGAATGCTGCTCTCATTTTTCTCAGGTTGAAAACATACTTCAAAGGGACATTTGTGTGCTCTTATCAGCCTATAGCCAAACAGTAAAGCCTTGTGGTGCCAAATCAAAGCAATCCATGAAAGAAAGAAAAAGCGTTCTGTTTTGAGTACACAAAACTCCGATCAACAATGCCACCCAGCCTCCAGAGCAGAGACACTATTAAATAGTTTTTTTGTATCTTTTTTGTATATCAAATTAGAAAAAGAGGTCCAATCTTTAAATGAATTAGAAAAATACCCACAGCAATAAAAGAGGAAAACTTTACTCTGTAAATTACAGAGAGTCACAAAGAGAAGGTAGAAGAAAAATTAATCCATCTGTTTCAAAAGCTTTGCATAGATTTGATCATGTAAATAACATTTAAAAAGTAAGATAACCACTGTCCAAAACCATTCCAAATTTAGTTCCGCCACTTGATTCTTCTATTCTTTAATTTACATTTTTGTGTTTTTAATCTCTTTTTTTAAAACAATAAAAATTCCTCACCAGCTGGAAGCATTTTCTCTTTCTGTATCCTTCTGTTTTGGAGCCACCCCAACTTTGTCAGTCTTGGCTGGATTTTTTGTATATTATTTATTGATTAGGTATTTTCATGTCAAGAAAAATATATTTCATAACATGGGCAAATTATTCCTTCTTGAAATACTATAGTATTAGTATTAGTATTAGTATTAGTATTTAATAAATTTATAGGCCACCCAATCCCGAAGGACTCCGGGCATATATAAAAAGAGCAACATTCTGCCCTATGCCAGTAATGGTGAACCTTTTCAGCAGTGAGTGCTGAAAAGGGAGCAAGCATGTTCATCTGGGATGCAACCTGGAAGAGAAGCTGCCCAGGTGGCATGCACGTTTTGTAAAATGAACTTCTGGTTTCCGGCACACACATGAGCAATTGTCAGCTAGTTTTCTGGTTACTGCTGCGCATGTGACAATCAGCTGGGTGGCGTGCATGCGCAGATGCACGCTGGAAAACCGAAGACCCGCTCTTCCACTTCTGGCACTGCTGCATGCAAGAAGGCCAGCTGGTCAAACTTGGAAGAGGAACAGGCAATGCCATGCGTGCCAGGCGACATGGGTACCTGTGCCACTTTGGGCACGTGTGCCATAGGTTCGCCATATTCCCTTCAGTGCTATTAATGTGTCATTCCCATGCCTTTTTTGGCTTAAAAGATTGCTCACCTCTTCATAAAATAAGCAACAACCAACAATTAATTGTGCTATAAATAGGTAAAATACAAAACATCAATTTTATAGATATAAAATATTATAAAATAACTAATACAAGCCCCGTCTATTTCTTTATTCTTTCCAAACTAATAGGATGATGGAGCAAAATTATCTGTCTACCTACCCATCTGTCATCAACAGAATAAAGCTCCCCAAATACAGAATACATCTGGATAAAATTTTGCTTGTGGACAGTAGCTGGACAGCATATTGCATTTGAAAGTGAAGCAGTTCAGGCTTGGGCTGTGGAGATAACACTATCTCAAAAAAAAAAAAATTCCCCCAGGCAATTGGGCAACAACTGGATATGGTTATTATTGCTTCCTTCTAAGACCTGCTTCTTCCTCCCACCTAGCCACAAGATCAAGAACCAAACTAGTATTAAGATATTGGGAAGAATTCCAGGAATGATGCTCTGCAGGCTTTCCTTGTTTTCAATCTTCTGGTATCTTGTTCAAATAACGCAACTTTTTTTTGCAGCAACAGCAAACTTTGCAACTTAGTTCCTGATTAGGGAATTAGTGTCTGACTGAAAACAGTTAACCAACCAACTGCTTTATTAAAGATTGTTCCTCTGCAAGATAACAGGAGGTAATTATATATTTCTGGGAAAAGCTGGGTCTCAGAAATAAAGCACAAGAAATATTTTCAGTTTTGAAGCTTCTAGAAATACATAAATGAGTTCCAAGTACTTCTATTCTGTGTTTGCCTAGAGCGGGGATGTCAAACTCGTGGCTTGCATGCCGAATGCGTAACGTGTTGACCAGAAGTCCCAATACACCACATGATGCTTCCATGACGACACAAGTTGGACAGCCCCAGCCTAGAGCCTTGTTTGATGCTTTAATTTTTTAGATTCCCTCTCCAATGAGCATCAACAGTAAAAACTATATATTTATGATTAGCTACACCATTTATCCCTTAATAAGGGTAAGTAGGGAAAAGTCTTCCAACCCTGAATAGTCATCAAATGCAATAAACAAAATAACAGAGTTGGAAGGGACATTGGAAGTCTTCATATCCAACCCCCTGCTCAAGCATGAGACACTATACCACTATACCAGAAAAATGGCTATTCAGTAGGACATGCCAATTTTTTGAACTTTCAATTTCCAAACATTAGGGATGCTCAAAAGTTGTGAACATGACTTGGGGTTTATAAATATATTTTGGTTAGTTTAAGATAATTTAGATGTGTATGGAAATTTTTGAATGGATTTCAAAATCATCTTCATAGTATAAAAGTGACAGCATTTTTAATAATGGTAAATTAAATTACAATCCTGACAGCAAAGGAGGAGGAGGCAGCTTTGTTTTGGAAAAGGGGGAAATTTTCATGCAAAATGTTAAATTACAATAGCAAAATGCTTTGTATGATTAATAAATCAACATTGAATCCAATTTTCTGAATGAATTCACCTTTATTCCTAGATTGTCCTCTTGTTAGGAGTCTCAAGGACTTAGTTGAGGGCACTGGATAACAGGAAGTTTTGTTTCTTACTGTCTCAAGACCAAATGTGGGGAAACAATACTCTAGTATTGCTCATATGAAAGAGAACTTGAAAATCAGTGAATACAAATATGGCAAATACTTTATCAATATAGTTGAAAAAAATAATTTTGACTCATAAATATATAAAGTTTATCAAAGAAATTGGTCCCTGTGTTTATTTTATGTTATTTGCAATTAAGTCTATTACACACTGTATCTCTAATGATATCAGAACAAATATAGCTTAAATATTTAAGAATTAGAACCATTTACTGAAAAACTATTGTGACCTTTCCTTCCAGCCATTTAAATATTTGGAGGAAAAAGCAGATAGAACATTTGAGAAGAGAGCTGATCATCAGATAAAAACAGATCATGTTGAAGAGCAA
Organism: Thamnophis elegans; assembly: GCF_009769535.1. NCBI lineage: Eukaryota > Metazoa > Chordata > Lepidosauria > Squamata > Natricidae > Thamnophis > Thamnophis elegans. The sequence goes on from NC_045542.1 coordinate 61,706,508, forward strand.
GCCTGCAGCTAAGGGTTATGATGTAAATGACCTCTGTCTTGCAATTTCCTAAGAAAATACTTAAAATGGCAGATTATACTAAAAAAAAAATACAACTTTTAAGCCTAAAATATTTATTTGACTATAAATCATATCATGATTAAATCAACCTCCTCCAATCTATCTGGTATGAATTATGGTCACAGTTAAACATTGCAGTCACCATGGATTGTGAAGATATCAGGCTGGAGATTGAAAGCATCCACTTTTCACTTTCTCTCTCAACATTAACAATATGTAAATTGTAAATAACATGATATGTTCAGAACCGCAAAGTATTTTTAGTACTATTTGAAAATAGGTAGGCATTTGAGGAAAGAAAACTCAGAACTAGGAGAAGGGCTTCAGAAATGATCATCAGGTTATTCTTCACTCATTCTTCTTGGAATTAATAGAAAGACTACACTATTCATTCATTCATTGCAAAACATATGGAAGATTTGAAGATCCACTTGGATAGAAATTCCTTGTAGATAAGTTAGAAGTATTTCTTTGAAAAGTCATGTTTTAAATTAGGTGGCTTTGTGATTTAAGCTGCTCAGAGTTAAAGAAACTGAACAACATAGAAACCTAAGTAAGCAATAAAATATAGATAGTCCTCAACGTGACATAATGGAGCCTGCCTGTTACAGTCACATGTCACAATGGCCATTAAGGAAAGCATCTCATTTAATGATCCCTCATCCCAGCTCTCTCCAGTGCCGTCATCAAATGAATGTACAGTTTGTAAAATGAAGGGGTGGGGGAGGCCCTTGCAGGCCTAGCATAAGCACAGGACCACCTGCCCCAGCCCTTCCACTCCCTCCAGGCATCCTATGTTCTGCTTCAAACCTCTGGAGTCCCCACAAACCTTTTCCAACTCCCCACCAGGTACCTCTGGGTCTTAGGCCTGATTTCTCCCCCACCCTCCTCCTCACTTACCTTTTGAAGAGCGCTGAGGCCTTTCAGAGTGCTATAACAGATCATAGATCATGCTGCAGAAAGCTTTCAGAAGCTTTCCAGTTGAGCAAATACAAAATTAACCATTCAAAATAACAGCATACATCATAACCCTAGTCAAATAAATTGAATGTGTATTCATTTTTCTTTACAAAACAATATTACAATTATTCAGATTTTTTTATCCTTGCTACAAATTACTTCATTGGAGTCTCAATCCAAGAATAGAAATTGTCAAAATTTTATCTGGGATTTTCATTTTTCTTTCCTTCTTAATTTTTAAAGCCTCGTCCAATGTTCTTTTTATATCTTTTTATATACAGACTGTTCCCAAGAAGACACAACATAGCTTGCATAATTTTTTCCAACACAGTCCCCATGCAGTTTGGGGTGAAATTCCTCAAAGTTATCTCTAAATGCCATTATAAATTGCTTGGGATGCGTGTGTGCGGCTGGCGCGAAGAACAGGGAGGCAATGATAGCATTTTGGGGGGGCGTGTTGAGACCTCTGGTAATTTTCAGCAGCCTCTAGCCATTCGCTGTTGCCAAAAAAGAGAGCTTGTGGAGTCTGGACCAGCTGCCACTGGAGGAAGGTAAGCCCAAAGAAAGAGGCTGTCATGGGGGAGGAAGTGGGACTAGGGCAAGGGCTTTTGAAGGAATGGAAATGGGACTGGCGAAGGGAGAGTGGGTGGCATGCAGGAGGAGGTCTTTGACAGATTAGTAAGGTGACCAGACATCCTGATTTTGGCGGGACAGTCACGATTTATAACAATTTGTCCCGTGTCCCAGGACGTTTTTAAAAAATCCCGATTTTCTGCCTTCATGTTGAAAGCCCAGTGGATTAGCTTAAGAAATCCTAACCAGGGCAAGACAAAAGACACTCTGTCTAAACCCTCTCTCTCTGTCTCAGTACTTTCATTGAAGATATTAAAACTTTAAAGCAAGAAAACGGACCCCCCGCTCTTTTACCTCCTTTTATAAGAAAAATGACCCAGTACCATAGAGCTCCAGGAAATACTTGGCTAGAGAAGTTGCAAGTGTTCCTTCCTGGATTTTCTGGAGGGGAGGGGCACGGAGGTTGGAGGTCGGCTCGTGTGGAAAAAATGGTGGCAAAGTTTCTTTGAAAAATATTTCCTTGACTAATTTCACTATTTTAATTTGCTCAGTTCTTTGTATTAACATCTACATCATTCTGGATTGACTTGGAGTTCCTGCCTGCTGGTAAGTGAGCTGGGTTTTTTCTTTTATTTTTTTAATGTATTTTAAAATAATATTTTATTTATTGTGGATAGGATTTTTTTTTAAATAGTTTTATTCTGTGTGGATTCTTTTTTTAAATTGTCTTAGACTATTTAAAAAAAGATTCTATCCAAAATACAAAATACCAGCTGCAGTTATTCACTTAAGAACGGTGGCAAGAAAGGTGGTATAGTGACCAAAGTTACAATGGCATTGAAAAAAGTGACTGATGACCATTTTTCACACTTAGTGACCATTTTCACACTTAGCGACCATTGCAGCATCCTCATGGTCACGTGATCAAAATTTTGATGTTTGGCAACAGTTACGATTTATATTTGTAAATTGTAGTTATGTTGAAATAAAAAAAATTACAATACTATTTTTGTGTTGTATGAAAATTTTTGTTGCTCCATATAAAATTATTAATCAAGCCATCTGCCCCCACTCCCCCGGTCAAAGGTGTCCCTCTTTACCAATCTCAAAATCTGGTCACCTTACAGATTAGGCCAGGCCTGGGCAGAAAATAGGTAGATAGGTAGAAATTCTTTTTTCCCCCTATCAGGCTCTGTGGGCGTGGCTTGGTGGAGGAGTGTCATGTGACTGAGTGGGCATGATCATGAGTGACATCGAGTTGCCCATGCCCACTCAGTCATATGACACTCCCCTACCAAGCCACGCCCACAGAACCAGGAGTAAAAAAAAAATTGAATTTCAAAATTGAAGTTAGTCTCTTTTAATTTGTGGTGATGGGAATCAGCTGGGCAAAAGAATACCCTCTATGGTGGTTGTTTCCAACACTACATAAAGAGCTTCCTCCTGCACCCTCTCACACATTGTTTTCTTCCCCATACCCAGATTTCACAAGGTAGGCAGTGTGAAATGGTGCACTTCCCTCCATTTGTCTCATTCTTGCTTTTCCAAAGGTTTCCAAGCAAGTTGCTACTTATCTTCCTTTAGGACTCAACGTTTGGCATGGCCTGTTGTTTGCTGCACATTTGTGCTTTAGCCACTTTTTCTTTTGAGCTGAACTTTTTCTTCAGTTTCCTCAAGGCAAACAAGTTGCAGAAAGATTTTTCTTTCCTTGCTTACTTCCTTTCCTCTATCTTAAGCATGGCAGCACTCATCAAGGTAACTAACTTATAGATTTTGTCACTCTTTCCAGACATGCAGTAAATTTAGTAAATTGGTTTTCTAAAAGGGATCAGGATGGGAGGGCAGAGGAGTTGTGTTTAGTTTCAGTGCCTAAATGGAGAGGGGAGGGTGAGGGAGAGAAGAGGAAGACCAAGAAGTCTCTCCTGCCCATCTTTTTTCATTATTGGGGAAATGTGGATTTCTGGGAGAGGGAGGGGTTGAGCAAGGGAAAGATTTTGGGAAGCTCACCCTAGAAGCTTCCACCTTTACATTTCATTTTTTTTAATTTCCCTTTATTTGTATGCCGCCCTTTTCCCTGGGGGGACTCAGGGCGGCTCACAGTTCAAAAAGTGGGGGGGGGAGGACAAACAATTTTCCGACATGAAGACAGTACAACATATTAAAAGAAAACACAACAGTCACACAATTCGGGTGGGGTTAGAATCTTAACCCCAGGCCAGCCGGGATAGCCAGATCTTTAAAGCAGCGCGGAAGGACTGGAGGGTGGTGAGGGTCTGAATCTCCATGGGGAGTTCGTTCCAGAGGGTCGGAGCAGCCACCGAGAAGGCTCTCCTCCGGGTAGTTGCCAGTCTGCACTGGCTGAAAGATGGTATTCGGAGGAGGCCTAATCGATGCGATCGTATCGGTCTAGTGGAGGTAATTGGCAGTAGGCGGTCTCTCAAGTATCCAGGATGCATGTGGGATGCCTCAGAGAGTGGGAGACATGCACGGTAATGCCTCCCCATCTCACATATGGCCTATAATGGGCCACCTGGGCCTACCTCACCTCTGAGGCATCCCTTGTACAGCTTTCCACCCCACTTGATCTCACATGCTTCTCCCCATCATGCCTGGCCGCATTTACCTCTTCCAAAGATCTCATTTCCCAGCTGTTGCGGAGGACACTTTGCACCATTCTGGAGGTGGGCACCCTTTGCCCATATCTCAGAAATTGTACCCATCTAAGAAAAGATCGTGAGAATGGCAGCCATTTCCAGAATAATGTGAGACAGTCTTTATATAAAAGACCATACAGTGCATTGGCTGATTCTCTTTCTGAAATTTGATTTTTTCGGAGTTAGCCAGTACACTATGTGGCCTTCTTATAGGAAAACCATGACATGTCATTCTAGAGTGGGTGCCCTTGGGAATTAGACCCAAGGGATCCAGAAAGGCAGGTTGGTCGTAAGAGTGGGTGGATTACCAATTGTCATCAAGTGATTGGGAGTGGCTGCAGCGGCTGTAATTTTGGGTCCAATCCCAAGTCCCTTCTTCAGCATTGTCAGAATTTCAAACAGTTACTAAATGGATGGTTATAAGTCGATGTTTGTCACCTTTTAAAATAAAAATGAATGAAGTAATATTTTAAAGTAAGGGAAATATGGCTCCACTGACTTCTGGAGTGTGGTTCTCAACATGATACATCAAACCTACTGTAGCTCTTAGGCTATGTATATGGCTCTGATTTATGTAGGAAAATGTCATGGTTGGTCTGATATCAGGGGAACAGTCTTCTTTCAGATGACATTTTCTCCTTCTTCTGACTCCTTCTGTGTGTGTGTGTGTGTGTGTGTGTGTGTGTGTGTGTGTGTGTGAGTGATGTTTTATGATGGCTGGAAGTACTTTACAGGCTACAAAGCACCTTTTCGAATGCTGTCATAACTTTGAACTATCATTAAATGACCAGTTGTAAGTCAAGGTCTACTTTATATTATATGGCCCCTAAAAATTATCATTACAGGTGTTTCCAATTATTTATTGTTTTTTATATAATTAATTCATAATAAATTATAATCCCAGAGTGGTGCCTTTTCATTAATTTAATCATTTTTGATTCAGTGGGAATGACCTTCTGCATCTTTCTGTTAAAAATGACAATCTTATTATAAATTCAGCTTTATTTATTTCAGATTTTTTCTCCCTTAGCCACTGGATATAAAATTCTGTGATTTGCTTTGAAAAGTTATAGGTATAATTTTTGAAGTTGCTAATACATCTAATTTTCAGGTGGTACCTGTAAGTGTCCCTTTAAGTTAACCATTCATATTAAGTTAACCATTCATTCATATTTTTGGTTAAGTAAACAGACAAAAATGTTTATCTTTTTTAGATAATAATAAGAAACTACTCTCAGATAACTTTGAAAACATACATCAATTGAAATTTTATTACATAGGAATCAAAATATGAAACTGATTCCATGCAATGCTGACTATGTAATATAAGAGAGACAAGGAAGCATTGGTTTGAATTTCATTATCGGAGTCACTGAAAATATTTCTGAAAAAGCTGCCAAATTGTTTTTTAATGACATAATTTTAAAAGATTCTAAAAAATTGAGCTTTAATTAATTTCATTTTAATTTCATTAGAATGAAAAAAATGTTAATTTGTACAGAAAAAGAAATGACAAAATAAAGAAAAAATCACATAAAGAATGACTCCCTCAAGTACAAACCAGTAACTTATCACATTCTGTAGTATTTCAATACAAAAATCTTTTCATTCTATATTTCATTTCTTATCAATAAACAAATTGTAAAATAGTCCTAATAAGAAAACACCATTAAAATTTGCCACAAATAATAACCTTTATACTTAATCAAATCAATTTTATTTTCCTTTTATGTTTTTAACACAATAACATATCAGTTTCTCAAAAAAACCCAGCAGAAAATATTTCTGTATCTTATTGGTTATTTACACTAAGGTGACCAGACGTCCCGCTTTTGGCGGGACACCCCCGCTTTTCAATGCATTTTCCCGTGTCCCGCCCGCCTTTTTAAAAGGCACGCTTTTTTTGGCGCTCGCAGCTCCCGCCCATCAGCTGCTAGCTTGCTGGGCTGGCTCATCGTTCTGTTCTCTATCCTACCGATGAGCCAGCCCAGCAAGCTAGCAGCTGATGGGCGGGAGCTGCGAGCGCCAAAAAAAGTGTGCTTTTACCTACCTACAAATTTAAGCCAGCCCAGCCTGCCGCTCACTGATTGGATTGGCCTGGACTCCAGCCAATCAGTGAGCTGGCTGGGATGGGAAATTTTCAGCACGCCTGCGCGAGTCTCCATTTCCTTTCACCAAAAGACGAAAGAGGTTGCAGCTGTGCTGACTGGTGAGTATTAAGAGCTGCGAGCGGATGGTGTGAGATCGCCGCCCGGTAGCCGCCAGAAGCCGCTCCCGGCCGCGGGCCCCTGCCCTGCCGCATCCAGCGTGTCTTCAACAGCAAGCGGGTTGCCCGCCTGCCTAATCCGGCTGGATACTTTGAATCCCCGCGCGTGTGGGCAATGCAGCTAGGCGGGGGAGGGGAGCTTCACTTGAGATGACCATGCTATGCCCTCCATAGCCTGGTCCTCACAAGCAGAGCCCGCCTAGCTGCGTTGCCCACACATGCGGGGATTCAAGAAATCCGGCTGGATACTTTGAATCCCCGCGCGTGTGGGCAATGCACCTATGTGGGGGAGGGGAGCTTCGCTTGAGATGACCATGCTATGCCCTCCATAGCCTGGTCCTCCCAAGCAGAGCCCGCCTAGCTGCGTTGCCCACACACGCGGGGATTCAAGAAATCCGGCTGGATACTTTGAATCCCCGTGCGTGTGGGCAACGCAGCTAGGCGGGGGAGGGGAGCTCCGCTTGAGATGACCATGCTATGCCCTCCATAGCCTGGTCCTCCCAAGCAGAGCCCGCCTAGCTGCGTTGCCCACACACGCGGGGATTCAAGAAATCCGGCTGGATACTTTGAATCCCCGCGCGTGTGGGCAATGCAGCTATGCGGGGGAGGGGAGCTTCACTTGAGATGACCATGCTATGCCCTACATAGCCTGGTCCTCCCAAGCAGAGCCCGCCTAGCTGCGTTGCCCACACGCGCGGGGATTCAAGAAATCCGGCTGGATACTTTGAATCCCCGCGCGTGTGGGCAATGCAGCTATGCGGGGGAGGGGAGCTTCGCTTGAGATGACCATGCTATGCCCTCCATAGCCTGGTCCTCCCAAGCAGAGCCCGCCTAGCTGCGTTGCCCACACACGCGGGGATTCAAGAAATCCGGCTGGATACTTTGAATCCCCGCGCGTGTGGGCAATGCAGCTATGTGGGGGAGGGGAGCTTCGCTTGAGATGACCATGCTATGCCCTCCATAGCCTGGTCCTCCCAAGCAGAGCCCGCCTAGCTGCGTTGCCCACACACGCGGGGATTCAAGAAATCCGGCTGGATACTTTGAATCCCTGCGCGTGTGGGCAATGCAGCTATGTGGGGGAGGGGAGCTTCGCTTGAGATGACCATGCTATGCCCTACATAGCCTGGTCCTCCCAAGCAGAGCCCGCCTAGCTGCGTTGCCCACACACGCGGGGATTCAAGAAATCCGGCTGGATACTTTGAATCCCCGCGCGTGTGGGCAATGCAGCTTATGCGGGGGTGGGGGACTCCGCTTGGGATGCCGGGTCATGCTGTTGAAGACGTGCTGGATGCAGCAGGGCAGGGGCCCGCGGGCGTGAGCAGAGCCAGCCACTGCTCCCAGTTGGGACCGGACGCCCTTAACTTAGCAACCCTGCATTGCTCGTAATCTTGAGGCTCCATGCGAAAGGGCTGAACGTGGAGGAAAGGAAGGCGCGTCGGGCATCCAGATCGCAGCGAGGAGAAGGAGGAGGAAGTAAATACAAGTATAATAAATACAAGTATTTATTATACTTGTATTTATTATACTGTGGATTTGGTCTGCATCAACCTGCCGCCTCCCCTCACCAGGCAAATCGCGGTGAAAACTCTGGGTGAGTCTCCGTGGAGAGCTTGGCGGGCAGCTGGCTGGACTTCTAAGAGGTGGGGGGGAGGAGCGGCAGCTCCTTGAAATGGAAAAAGGCTTGCTTCCTCCCCCTCCCCCAAATGAGACCGGGCTCCCAGCAGCGATTTGCCATTTGAGAGAGAGAGAGAGAGGGAGGGAGGGAGGGGGAGAACGTGAGTGTGTGTATCCCTCCTTCCTTCAGCCCAACACTCTAGCCCGGCTTGGCTCCCGCTTCGTCTCTCCTGCCTCTTCGCTTCTCTGTTCGATTGTTGAAAGTGGGAGCCAAACCGGGTCATTCCTTCCAAGAGGCAAGTTTCCCATTGATTGAATGACTCGCTGCCCTAGACCCTCTGCAGTCCCTCTCGTCTGGCCAGAATGCCAGCAAGAGTGTTGGGCTGAAGGAAGGAGGGATACACACACTCATGTTCTCCCCCTCCCTCCCTCCCTCCCTCCTTCCCCAGCCAGTCCCATGCCTTCTCCCAACCCCCGCCCCGTTCTCTTAGCTGCCCCGTTCTCTTAGCTACGTTCTGCCTTGTGATTGCTGTCTCCAGGCTCTCCTCTCCTATTATCGTGGAAGGTGTCTCATTTGGGGGAGGGGGGGGGGCAGGCCTTTCTCCATTCAACAGATCCAATATACAGAGTTTTATTTTTTGGCCCTAAAAATATTGTCACTGAGGATGAGAGAAATTTCTTCATCATTGCTATTGGCCTCAAGTAGCAAATAATTAAACATGGTTTTTAGTGTACTTAGTTAGCGATCTGCTTTTTAACATTACATGGTATCAGTTTCAAGAATGCATGCGATCCTGAAAATTTGTAACAAACTTGTTGAAGGGCCTATGAAATATTTTCTAGTTTAGTGTAGAATAAGTATTCTTAATAAAAGAAAAAGTCATTTTTATTTAATCAATTGCATTCCTGTTTATAATGGCATTAATTAACTAAACTGGAAATAAATCTATGTTTTGCTAGAGTTTTAAAATTAAAAAACCTTACATTTTGTTGCTATTATTTTAATCAGAGTTTTGCCAAGTGAAATTATATAATGGTTCCTCATGTCTCTGTAATTTTCTAAATCTCATCCAGAAGTACCACAGAATCTGGCATTTTCAGCAGAATGATGCTGATGCTAATAAAACATCCTGATTTTTGGTGAAAGGATGGAAAGAGGAAGGAAGGAGGAAGAGAGATCTAAAGTGCAGAAAGACAGAAGGCAGATCGGCAAGAGGAAGGAAGGAAGGAGAAAGAATGGAAAGGAAGGAAGGCTAGAAGGAAGAAAGAGGGAGGGAGGGAGGGAAGGAAGGTGAAAGGAGGAAGGAAGGAAGGGTACTTCCACTTGTAGGCCTGGGACTGAATGCAGGAGGAGTCTCCATAGGATCAGCTGCTCCTCTGATCATGGTCTATGAAAATGTTACTGCCTGCCTGATGCAAATTTAGACAGATGGTGCTTTGGGCTGCCCCTCAAATCCCCCCTTTACTCCTCCCCCTGTAGAATTCAGCCCCCTGAGTTTTGCCTTTGAGGGGCATGTGTGGTTATGGCGGATGGCAGAGTCAGCTGGAGGTTGAGAGGGGATTGGGGCTTTTGTCCGCCTGTGGAGTTCTCCCCATGGACAGGATGGGATGTTGGCATGAAAGGGATCCGGGCACAATCTCACCTGTTCCAAGTAAAGTTGCCTTTTGCAATTGGCTACCGGTAATCCTCGACTTACGACCAGGATTGATCCCCCAATTTCTGTTGCTAAGGGAGACGTTTGTTAAATGATTTTTGCCTCATTTTGTGACCTTTTATTGCCACGTTAAGTGAATCATGGTGGTTGTTAAGTCAGGAACATGGCTGTTTAGTGACCAAAATTACAATGGCATTGAAAAAAGTGACTGATGACCATTTTTCACACTTAGCGACCATTTTCACACTTAGCGACCGTTGTGGCATCCTCATGGTTACGCGATCAAAATGTTGATGTTTGGCAACAGATTCGTATTTCTGATGATAGTTTGAAATGGTGACAGTATAAATTATTGCTGGTGTAATACTTAACAATGGTTTTTAAGGATTTCTTTTATTTATAGAATACCTTTTTTTATTATTTTGGGGGGATTTTTACTTTTAAATTGTTTATAAAATGTATTTACTACAAGAAATGTTCCTTTTTGCAAATGTGATCTTTGCAAATCTTTGTGATGCAATATGTTCAGACCAGGTTTATGTGTCTCAAAGTGGCTGCTATTCTATGGGCAGGCCAGGTTGGTGCAAGGCAGCTTTGCCAGATTTGGTGTGTTTCACCCTCATTGAATTTTATATCGTATAAAGCAGTGGTCCCCAACCTTTTTATCGCCGCGGACCAGTCAGCCTTTGATAATTTTACCGTGGCCCGCTGAGCGCGCGCAGGGGTGGGGGGGGCGTTGTTCTGCAGCGATCATGGCCCCCAGCCATTAATGTCTAAACTGCTGCAAGATATACTTAAATATTGATAAAATGTGAGGGGGTGTACTCACTTCTGTGATATCTATCCATCCATGTCTGTCTCTGTCTCTGTCTCTGTCTCTCTCTGTGTATGTATGTGTGTATGCGTGTATGTGTATATATCCTCTATCTATCATCTATCTATCTATTTATCTATTTATCCATCCATCCATCCATCCATCCCTCTCTATCTATCAATCACCTATCCACCATCTATCTATCTATTCTAGCTGGCTGGGCAATTTGGGGAGTTGAAGTCCAAAAGTGTTAAAGTTGCTGAGATTGAGAAATGAGGACAAAACAAAAGGGAAGAGAATGAAACAAGGTCTTAGAGAGAGATTGCAAAATGAAAGGGCAACTTCTCTTTTTATTTCCTTCCACCCCCACCACCCCCACCACCCCCACCGTGCCTCTCTGGCAATTGGCTGCCCAGGAGGTGGGGAGGGGAAGATGTTTCACAGACAGCTGCCACCCGCCCATCTCTCTCTCTCTCTCTCCCTCTCTCCGCCTCCCCATCTGACCTCGGCTGCTCCACGGCGGAGACCCCAGAAGGCAAGCAAAAAAAAAAAAGGGCTCAGGAGTGGGGGAAGAAAACAAACCCCATCACGTTCCTATCTGTGAAAGCTCCCCGCTCCCTTCCTGGGCAGCCAATTGCCAGAGAGGCAGTGTGTGTACGTGTGTGGGGGGGGGGGTTGGCAGCCCGCGGCGCGCCTAGTCCGCTGTGGAACGCGCTGCCACCCGCCCAGCGCTCGCTCTCTCTCTCTCTCTCCCCCCCCTCCAATCTCCCGCTTCTGCTTCGACCGGCCAGCAACTTGTCCCCGCTTGCCCGGGGACTGGCCTCTGATTGGCTGGCGGGGAGAAAGCTTCGCCAGGGAAGGAGGCGAGGACTCCGCGGTGACGTCATGGGGACGGCGCCCCCAGGTAGCGGCGAACCGAACGCGCTCCGTCTCCACGGGCTACCAAGGCGGCCGGGCGGGCGGCCGGGGTGGGAGTGGGGTTTGGACCGGAGAGGCGGCTCTCGGGTTCGAGTCCCGGGGTTGATCTCAGGCTGCGCGTGTGGGTGAAGAGGCAGCAGGAATCATGGCCCCCGGCCGCTGCAGCGATCATGGCCCCCGGCCGCTGCGCGGCCCGGTGCCAGGTACTCCACGGCCCGGCACCGGTCCGCGGACCGGGGGTTGGGGATCACTGGTATAAAGAATGGAAGGAGGAAGGAAGAGAAAAAAGGAGGAAGGGAGTGAGTGAGGAAAGAAGAGGATGGAAGGAGGGAGGAAGGAAGGAAGAGAGGGAAAGAGCAGAAGACAGATAAGGTGAAGGTAGATAAGCAAGAGGAATGAAGGAAGAAGTGAGGAGTCTCGAGGAGGGGGAAAACATTTAGTGACCAAAGTTACAATGGCATTGAAAAAAGTGACTGATGACCATTTTTCACACTTAGCGACTGTTGCGACCATTTTTCACACTTAGCGACCGTTGCGACCATTTTTCACACTTAGCGACCGTTGCAGCATCCTCATGGTCACGTGATCAAAATTTTGTTTGGCAACAGATTCGTATTTATGCTGGTTTCAGTGTCCTGGGGTGACCTTTTGACAAAAAATTTTTTTTTAATCAAACCCCCCCCCCCCCCCCCCGGTCAAGGGTGTCCCTCTTTTCCAATCTGAAAATCTGGTCACCTTAATCTACACCCTTTAGAGCAAGGGTCTCAAACTCAATGCCCGCAGGCCCAATGTGTCATGTGCTGGCCACTCTCATCCCTGTATTTTTATCCCTTCCATTCACTTTTAAGATCTTTAATCCTTTCAAATAACTTTTCCTAAAAATCGGTTTAGTAACAATTTTTTTCTCCTCTTAGATTTTTTTTTTCACAAGATGGCCCTTCCTCAAGATGGCGTAAACAGACTTTTACAACTTTTCTCCCCCCCCCCATTCTTTCACTGTTCACTATTAAATTACAAACTACTTTTTAGCTGTAAGGAGGTTTGTGGTGGGACACAGTATTATACTGTATTATACTGTTTTCTCCTTTTAGCTTTTTTTTAAAAAGAGCCTTTATATTTATTTCTTATTTTTTATAGGAACATTCTACTTGTTTTTGTTGTTGTCGTTAGTTGTGAAGTCGTGTCTGACCCATCATGATTCACAACCCCATGGACAATGTTCCTCCATGCCTTCCTGTCCTCTACCATTCTCTAGAGACCATTTAAGCTCATGCCTACTGCTTTGGTGACTTCAGCCACCTCATTCTCTGTCATCCCCTTCTTCTTTTGCCCTCAATCTTTCCCAGCATTAGGCTCTTCTCCAGTGAGCTCTTCCTTCTCGTTAGATGAGCAAAGTAATTGAGATGAAACACCTTCCTTTAACCCTGGAGAAAAAAAAAACCTTCTATGTGGATGTTGGGTTATGACTTATCTGCTTCTATTATCCTTGAAAAAGAAAGAACAATGTTTATCTTGCCTCTAAAAGGAAATGAATTTTTTTTCGGGGGGGGGGGCAGTTGAAAAAAGAATGCTTGCTAATTTAGAGCATCTTATTTGAAAATATAATGGGTCAATAACGGTTATGCAAACTCAAGATGACATCCAAAAGGAGTCAATAGTTGGATTTGATTTTCAATTTGATGAATTGGAACCTGATCTGTTGCTGTCAGATGTGAAGAAGAAATTATTTGATTTTAAAAATATATAGATCTGGCAGAAAAGATTGAGAAGAATATAAGAAATTCTGAGATAATGGATATGATAAAGGTTGGACTGGACTTTCTTGGCAAGAGGAATGTTGTGTTATCAAGGAGAATTGTTGAACAATGGAGCTTGCAGAGATAAGTATAACAGAAATTTATAACAAAATATTTAAAACCTAAGAAAAGGTTTCAATATTAACAACCAGATAAGGGTATTTGATCCTGGACTCAGAGATAATGATTGAGATTATTTGTGGACAATAAGAAATCATGTAGACTTTCTATGAGTAAATAATAATAATCAACTGTTAACAGAGTGCTTTGTACTTTAACTTTGCTGTTATTTAACCTGTTAGCTATTTCTTCTTTCATTAATGTATGACATGTCAAGCTTATAAATTTGGGGGCTGTTTTGCAAGAGAGAAGCTATTATTGTTGCAATAGATTTGTCAATGTTCAACTAGGCGCAATAACATGTGTTTTTGTCCTCTGTTAAAGAAATTCACATTTTTTAAGTTTTTTATATAATTTTGTTTTTTCTTTGATTTTTTCTTTTGTATTTCAATCTTTTAAATAAAAGAAAAAATGTTAAAAAAAGAAATTCTTTCACAAATTTAAGTTGTTTCTTTTGTTAATCCAAGATAAAAAAGATGTCCAAATCATTCTTCTGATTTATTATTTCTATGTCCCATTTAATTATTATGACATCAACCAGGTTTGTTTGTATATCCAATGTAACATTGTTTTCCATATTATTTTTCTTACCTCTCATTGCTTGGTTCTATTTTTATCTTATTCAAGTTAAAATACAAAACTCCCAATTATTTTAAAAGCAAACCAAGAAAATACACAAAACAGTGAAACATTTAAAAAGTGCATTAAAGGGGGAAAAAGATCTAAGACATATACGCATATTATCCCACCAGCTGAATAGTAATAATACATTACTACATTATTAGTTTTCCATCCTTTGCAAAACAGGCCCCAATTTTTTTTAAACTACTAAATCTATTTGTAAATTATTATTTTGCCTTCTATATATTATATTAATGAAAAAATAGTCATAATAAAAAGGCAAGATTAAAATTGTAAAACCCTTGTTAATAAACTGTTATTGTAATAAACTCACAGAAAATTTACCATGCCATTTTATCAATCCCAAATTAGTAAATATCCTTAATCAAATATCCATATTTGTTTCTTAATACCATCTCTTATCAATTATCTGGTTAAAAATAATAAATTCAATCTCCAAAGTCAGTTTATCTTTCCCAAAATATCCAGATGAAATTGTTTTCCAGTTAAGTGTGATAAATCCATTCCAAATATTTTTCATCCTCCTAGGGAAAACCACTTTATCACTTCTTCAACTTAGGTCTCTGCTGTTTTAAGAATGCAGGCTTGAACTTCTGGGAGGTATTCGCAATCAACTAAAGTCTAAGTCTGTACAGACCATATTTCTTTCCAGTGAATCTACTGCTTTCAAATCACATTCTTCTTGTGAATCTAAGTTATCCAGAGCTACATGCATCTGAATTTTTCTGCAGCCATTATCTTTTCATCAAATGATAATGGATTTAAAAGCTTTTAAAAAAGCTTTCAACTAGTTACTGCATGTTACCACACAGTCTCTTTTTCAGATATTAGCCACATTTGCTTGTCTGTAATCTGATACACCGTTGCTCTGTAAAACTTAGCAATGATAGATAAGAGGAAACAGAATGTTGGAAGAAGGCGGGGCTTAGCAGTGAGAAGACGGAGTTTCAGGCTATTCCTGAAATTCCCCTATTCCGAAGGATTTTTGGACGGGTTGTTGGACCCTAGCTGTCCCGGAGAAGACAGTGAAAGGTGAGGGGAGATCCAGTGACCTCAGAGACGTTCGCAAAGTCTCGGGGGGGGGGGGCTTGGAATTAACCCCTCCTGCCAATTCCTTTCTGGATTAGCTGTATGCTAACCGAAACTGCAGGTTGCCCCTAAGAATGGTATAAGTGGATTCAACTGGTAAGCTGATTTTATTATTCAAAGAGAGACGGTCCGCACTAAAATTTAAGCTAATTGAAACCAAAGAACAGAAGAATCTAGCGGCGAATTGGTTTTTTTTTTTAGTGGATTTATGGCTGGTGGTTACCCTATTTCTTAAATGTTTTGAATGCTGTTTACGTGGATAAAGGAAAGTTTATTTTACTTCAACACCCCCTCAGGCTCTCCTTAAGTGGGCTGTAAACCAATTTACTATAATTTGGCTTCTTATAACCTGACATTTTTACTGCTTGGCTGTGTTGGTCTAAGATCAGATAAGACTGCATAGCTCCCAGCGTGTCCCTACTTGCAATTTCATCTGCATCACATCATGGCGTCTATACTTGCTTCAAGTGATTCATTTCAAAAGATTTTTTCCGCTTTTCAGAAGTTGTTTGATACTTATGAAAAATCTGAAAAAAAATCTGAAAAAAACTGGACTATTTGTTGTTTTTAACATTAAAATATGAAGGAAAGAGTCAGAACGTTGAATGTTTGAGTGCTCCTGAAATCCAAATGAAGAACGTCAGAAAGGAAGTCTCTCAACTTGCTGACACGCCAGGCATCTGTTCTACTTCGGAGGCAGAAAGAGAAAGAGATGCAATGTTTGAAAGAAGGGGAGCCATACAGAAAACTTATCTCAAAAGACAGATTGCAGGAGGAACGAGAAGCATTAAAGAATCTATACTTAATGAAACATTATTTGCAGAATTTTCGACACCACCCTTGAAAGTCAAAGACAAATTGAGTGGAACAAGCCAAGGACAATGTTATTACATCAGAGGCACCCTAAGCAAAAAGGTGCGAAGATATTTCTGTTTGGACTTGCTTATAAAAATGTTTGGGGAATTTGTTTTAGGAATGGTAAGAGGACTAAGGAAGTTTTGCTATTGGAGAGACATAGGCTGATAGACTGAAGAATACAATTGAAAATTAGCTAAATCTAATTACTCTTATTTGTAATAGATATAGCTGAATAATAATTGATATTGATAGTAATGTATATAATGTAGAGTTGATATGATAAATAATAATTGGATATGAGAAAGGAAGGTTGGAAATATTTTTGGATTATATATAAAGGGTATTAATCACAATAATTATCACTATTAAAAAACTAAATAAAATATATACAGTTAAATGTTAATTAATATGGGGAAAATGTTATGATATATGATATAACTACATAAAGAAGGGAGAATGATAATAAACTATACTGCATGGAAGATGGAGTTTCTGGTATTAAATATTATGGATGTTCAGCTAAAATAGGATATGAGGATTTGATGTTAATAGAGGATTTTAGAAACAAGTAAATGAAATATCAGCATGTGTTATGGATTAATTCTTTGGCATAGTTAAGGATGAAGGATGTTTAAATAACTATAGTTAACTAAAAGTGGAGGTATAATGATGCTAATATAGTAAACATTTGAGTTAAGATATTTGAATTAATATGAATTAATGGAAGAGATGCACCAAAACATGTTGTAACCAGCTGATATACTTTTTTTTTAATAATATATACCTGTGTTCCTTTTTTTTTCTTTTTTTTTCTTTTTTCTTTTTTCTTCCCTGCCTTGTCTTTTGTCCTTTTTGTCTTTTTTGTTTTTTGTTGTTGTTGTTGTTGTTGTTTTTGACTTTTTCTTTTCCCACTGGTGTGGGCATGTATTGTTTAAGATTATTACTTTTATTAATATTTTTAAATAATAATTACAGTCAAATGAAAATGGATATATGACGATGGTGATATGTATGAATATCTGAGTTAAAATGCTTGAGTTAACATGAGTTATGTTTGTTGACTGTGGAGGAGATGTACCAAAGTTTATTTGTGATCGACTGATACACTTTCTATAGATGTAAAAAAAGATGTTGTACTTGTTTCAAATTAAAATTAAAAAAAAATTTAATTAAAAAAAAAAGAGGAAACAGAATGTTGAAGTGAAGAAATAGATAAAGAAGCAGGGAAGATATTTCTGAATATTTTGATTCAAAGTTAAAATATTTTTTTAAAAAAAGCTTCAAATGTTTTCCAAATTAGTAAAATGCAAAAACCCTTTTTGTGGGAGTCCAATATAGATATCAGTCAAATGAAAGCACTTTCATTATCCATGTTTCCTTAAGGAAAAGCAAAAGTTATTACAAACAACAACATAAATCAAAGGGAAAAAGAAAAAAAAAGAGAACAAAATCAATCAGGGAGTTAAATCAGCATTTAGCCAGCCAGACAACTTTTAAAGATAAAAAGCAAAGTGAAACAAAAGTTTCAAAAAGTGAAGTTAAAACTCAGAGATAGTTAAGAAAACAAATTGCCAAGAGAAAGATGGATAACTGGTAATTTTCTGACCACTGACATGGGAAACTGGACTCTTCAAGATTCCTATTTCCAGGTGGGTCCTCAGCTATCTAAAAGTCATCTTGGGTCATTGGGCCATGGTGGTGCCCTGTTTAGAATGCAGTATTGCAGGCTAATTATGCTGGCTTCCAGCAGTTTGGTTATCATCGGCTCAAGGTTGACTCAGCCTTCCATCCTTCTGAGGTCAGTAAAATGAGGATCAAGGTGATTGAGGGCAATATGCTGACTCTATAAACTGTTTAGACAGGATTGTAAAGCACCGTAAAGCTTTATATAAGTCTAAGTGCTATTGCTATTCCTAAGTGTTCCCATTCAAATCCAGGGAGCAACACTCCATCTTTGGCAGCAAAAAAATAAAAAATAAAAATAAATTTCTACTGTTCAGCAACCATCTTGGAGAGAGGTCTTGTAACTTGACATTTGAAAATATATGGTCCATCTACATGCAAATTAACCACAATCTGTTTCATTTACTAAAAGTTGTCCCTTTTCCATAATTTATTTTGAATTCCAATTTTATAATTTCTGAGTGCATTGCCCCCAGATATCCTTGAATTCTCCCACAAGCAAATAATATTGTTCCATTCTGAATTAGTGGATATCTTCTTCGATAATTATAATCTCTAGTTCTCCTGTTCCTTCTAGTCAATCATCAAATTCCTCTTTTAATGTGATGGGGGTTTTCCTAATTAAGAACATCTTTTGATAGGAAGATTTCCTTATTTAACTCCTTCTGGCACTTAATTCAAAACTTTTTGATACTTTTAGAAACTTACATTTAGCATTAGAAATGTAGGTGTGAGTAGGAGAAAGTTGGAACATTCATTTATTTCTGCTACTAATTTAAATTTTACGTTTGATAGCCCGTAAGTAGCGAAACTTTCCTTTTTCCCTACAGCCCAAATACACAGCTTCTAAGTCTACCTCTTCAGGGTCTATTGTCAATTCAAAAGTGAAATGCTGAAGCAGAAAGGTAAAGTACAGGAAGAGTTCCATATCAGCCAATGCTTCTCCTGGACATGCTCTCTTCCCTGTACAAAAAACCCAAAGAAGATAGTTAGTTAATTGTCAATTAGTTGGTCAATTGTTGAGATGGACAACCAAACATATCAAATCAGTCAATAAATATATAATGCCTTTACGCTAGACAGAAAGTAAGGCATATTCTCACATTAGCACTGGAAAATGAAAATCAGAATACCAAAAAGAGCATATTGTAGTCTGAGTGCTGGGAAAATATCATAGCCATTCCAAAATATCTGGAACTTTTGAAATGGCTACCATTCAATGTTTAATTTGTTTTTTTAAAAAATAACAAATGCCTTTACACCATTAATCAACAACATCTGCCTATCCTAGGTTCTTGGAAAGGACTCAATAGGTACATAAAAATGCCAAATCCAATCTAAAAATCTGGCTAACTTTGCAATGAATCATAATAATACTGAATTCTAGAGAGAACATACTGGCCTACAATGAAGACCTAATGGAGACTAGAAAAGACACATGGCAAGACAAAGTACTACATGGGCAGTACATTAAGAAAATTCAGGGAGGCCGATGAGAAGATCTTGCAATGGCTATGAGCAGGAAAATTAAGAAAGAGACAGAGAGGCAAATTCTGCCTGCACAAGAAGAAGCTTTAAGAACAAATGCACACAAAGCCAGAATTGAGAAGACAGCAACAAACAGCAGATGCCATCTCTGCAAACAAGCTGAAGAAACAATGGACCACCTGGGTAGCTGCTACAAGAAGATTGCACAGATTGCGTATAAACAACAAAAAAGTATCAAGAATTGTGCATTAGAAGATTTGCTAGAAATCTCATTTGCCTACAAAGAAGAACTGATGGGACCATAAAATGAAGAAAGTAAAGTGCTCTGGGACTTTAGAATTCAAACTGACAAGCACATACTACATAACATCCCAGACTTAACAATTGTCAATAAGAAAAACAAAAAATGTCCAGATAATGGGTAAGGCAATACAGGTAGTCCTTGACTTGTTGTTAAGTGATATTTACCCCATTTTACGACCTTTCTCGCCCCAGTTGTTAAATGAATCACTGCAGTTGTTAAGTTAGTGACACAGTTGTTAAGTGAATCTGGCTTCCCCATTAGCTTTGCTTGTCAGAAAGTTGCAAAAAGTGATCACATGATCCTGGAGACAATGCAACCATCATAAATATAAATCAGTTGCCAAGTGTCTGAATTTGGATCATGTGACCTCAGGGATGCTACAATGGTCATAAATGTGAAAAATGATCATAAATCACTTTTTTCAGTGCCATTGTAACTTCGAATGGTCACTAAATGATCGGTTGTAAGTCAAGGACTGCCTGTACCTGGAGACAGTAAATTAGGAGAGAAAGCACTGGAGAACATAACAAAATACGAAGACCGGCAAATAGATATATGACTGTGGCAAAAGAAAGTAAAGATGGTACCAATGGTAATAGGTGCGTTAGGGGCAATCCCAAAATAACTGCAGCATAACCTGAATTACCATCTGCACTGACCATTTATTGGGAACAGCTTGCATATGGCAATGATACCTTTGACATCATAAACAATATCATCTGCCTAGCACAGGTTTTTGAGAATGACTCAATAGGTGGATAAGATTGCCTAATTCAGTCTAAATATCTGGCTGATTGTACAAGCAAACATAATAATATTTTTTTAAAAAAAAACATAAAGCAGACAAGCATTCTTAACAGTCAAGACCTAACAACTGTATCCAGATAACTATCCTGAAGACCTGTATGACTAACATTCACATTGCCAAAGAAAACTGTGCCATGGAGATGACATGAATTTTGTCTTCTTTAAACAAAGAGACTTTTCTGCTTTGTTTAGATTTCTCTTTTTTCCCCTGTCACTTGCTCTGCATCTAAGCAGAAACCTCTGGCTTTTTAAAGAGCTTTCTTATGAAACAGGTGAGTGGCACATTCTCCCACAGCACTTGCCAAAGTTTTTGGTGAGCAGTGTCGGGAAAAACTAAGCACTGTTCCTCAGGAGCAACTGCTTCTGGAGAATATTCAAAGGAGCAGCAAAATAAAGTCAAGCAATGTTTTGTTCTGAGAAGTGAGAGGGCCATGCTGCTTCATGAAATGGTTTTGAGGAAGTGGCACTGAAACTAATTTGATGGCTAGAAGTGAGAAAGACGTAAGGAAATTCTTGTTGAAGGTTAACTTAGAAAGAACAAAAGCTACTTTACTGTTTAACACTTCAATAACGTTCTAAGACTATGTCCGCAGATAAGACCAACCAAATAAAAGTGGTAGAGGAAACGCTAGCATATTTTACCTTCTAGGTTCAAACCTTCACAAGGATATCCCAAAGGTGCTTTTTCGGGAAGCAACTGGACTTTCTTATTTTTCTTTTGAAGACATTTTGCTTCTCATCCAAGAAACATCTTCAGCTCTGATAGGATAGTGGGAAATGGAAGGATCTATCCTGTCAGAATTGAAGAAGCTTCTTGGATAAGAAGTGAAATGTCTTCAAAAGAGAAAACAAGAAAGTCCAGTTGCCTCCTGAAAAAGCACCTTTGGGACAAGCATGACCTGGATGACTGAGAATCTCTACAGACTTTCACAAGGATAGTGATTGTAATCATGAAATAAAAAGATATCTGCTGTTTGGATAAAATATTATGACAGATACTTTAATATCCTTGGAGTATTTTAGTAAATTGTTTTCAGCTTTTAAGACCAAACCAGATATAAGAACAAGGAAGTCGCAGTCAGGTTTCCTGCATCTTCCTGGGATCTTAAAATCAGCCACCAGAGGGAAACGGTTGCTACGTATTAAGACTACAGCACTGGGAAGAGGCACTAACACACACATACCACAGTAGGTGGAAGCCTCTCCTCCCTGTTCTTCCCTCCCTGAGGTAACATTAACTAGGAATAAGAAATATGAAAGAAGCAACTAAAAATAATTCATAGAACATTGTACTTATCACAGCTGCATCAAGATTATTATAAGTTCCAAAACTGGAAACAATACCCAGAGTGAAGAAAAGATTGGTGAAGATGATAGAACTTCCAAAGATCATTAAATTAGTTTCCTTGATTAGAGAAAAAAAAACAATATCTACACTGATGGAAAGCCATTTCAAGCACTTTTCACATGAAAAAATAAAAACATGCAGTCATAGAAAAATAGAAATAGATAATAGAAAAAAACTTAAAGAAAGAGATCAATTTGTATTTGCTTCAAAAGGAATTGGAAGCTTCTTCTGTTGGTTTTCCTCTTCTTCCTCTCTTGTTTTGTCCTTTGTAGTCTGTATTAGTTTTGGTTAATTTTTATATTCTCGTTAAAACTTTTAATAAACATATTTAAAAAATTATCTAGGGAAAAGGGAAACTGGATTAGGGAAAACAGTAAAGAGGAAGATACTAATCTCCCCTATTGTTTTGGTTCTAACATGATCCAAATTTCTCTTCCTCCTCCTATGATTACTTATAGCTTTTTCAACAAAAATTCCCTTTCAGTAGAGGGGTTGATTAGCAGCTACCATGTCTCTCCTGATTCCAAGAGATTGAACATTCTCCTTCATGATTCAAACATATTCTCTCCATGATTTGAAACTAATACAGATAGTGGCAAGGGCAGGCAGGGAGAACAGCATCTGTGAGCATAGGTGAGGTAAGAGTTCAACAGCCTTACAGGTAACTGACCAATCTTGAAGATCCCAAATCACTAATTCAGCTATAGCCCTTGTTACCTGCAGAGAAAGGTAAAAAGGAATCCTTCTTTTGAAATTCACCCTTCTTGTCCAAGAAATGAGTTGGATGAAAATTTTCAGGATCCTCCCAGCAGACAGGATCAAAATGAATTGAAACCAACAATGGAAGAACAGTCGTGCCCTTTAAGGAGACAAAATGATACAGAGAGGAAAGATGGATTTTCCCAACCTCATAAAGAAATAGACTGTTCTTAATTCTTTCAAAAAACAAGACTCCTTGAAAGGTATATGCAATTTACAAGATTTCTCCATACCTGGTGTTTGCATATTACCATACTCATTTTCTCCAACAAAAGAAAACGTTTATTTTGAATTATTTAAAAATGCCCTCTAGTTGTGTTAATACTATATTACCTTGGCACATTAGCACCATTTTTATTTAGAGGCTTTGATATATTTATATATCATGCTCTTTATCCAGAATGAGGTTGGGGGATTAAAAGCATTACAGAAGACTTGAACAATAGATGACTACTTAGTTCATTACAGTTGTTCACTGATAATGTCGAATGGTGGCCTTCACCATTCTCTAGTAGACCTTTCTTTCAGCTTGGATTTTTTCTTGCAGATATTTTATTACCAGATTAATAATGTCATCAGTGCTCCTAAGTGGGGGATTTAAGTTGGTTTGCTGTCCACAGCCTTGTGTGGATTTGGGAAGATTTTTTTCCTTTATTGTTTTGGGTTTTTGAGTATTATTTAAAGGGTGTGTATTTGGGAGGATGTGCTCAGAGCTGATGTCGCTTGCTTTTCCCTTTGATTGTTCCTTTTGAATGGTTTATCAATTAGGTTTATCACTCTATATCTGCTGATGGATAATTCTTCAGAATGATAAATGTTGGAATTGTGTTGCATTCTGCAACATGCCTTGATGTAAGAAGTTTATACCTTCCAAGCTGAGATTCTGGTTCAATTTATCTGTATATTGTAACTTTAAAAAAATTATTATGTCTTCTGAAAGACAATTGAGAGGTCCTTCTTGTATCTGCAGAAATGAGCTGTTACTATGTCCTGATATAGCTAGGAGACAATTATATCTATTCAGTTATATAGCACCTTATACAATGACAGTAAAAATGATAGCACACAAGCACTGCAAATCATTGTGAGGGATGAAATGTTTTTAAAATATGTATGGATACCAAAACACATTTAATTAGAAACCAAAAGATAGCAACTGGTGTTTCTCCTCTTTAGAGAGGAGATCCCAAATTATTGTTTTATTAACTATTTTTCTTCTGTTCAATGATGTCTAGTTCTCAGAGATTACCTGGACAGCATTGCAACTTTCTTTGCAAGGTTTTTTAGAAGTGGCTTGCTATGGCCTCCTTTCTGAGATGACTGGCCTAAAGTCATCCATCTAGCTTTGTGTCTAAGGTAGGAGTAGAATTCAGTCTCTCTGGTTTCTAGCCTGATGCCTTTACCACTATACCAAACTGGCTCTATGGCTTTATGATTGATGAAACCAAATGTAAATAAAAAGCATATTCAGTACTCCTACAAAATATTACTTTTCCACTATCAGGAAGGCAGAATTCTAGATTCCAAAAGAGGCCAACTAAATCAATTAATCCATCATTTTTACTGAGGACATTTATGCTCCCATTTTGCATTCTCGAAGAATATTTCCAGAAATGTATTATGACTAAAAGTTAAACACATAGTGCCAGTTTTCTTATTAAACATCCTCAGTTGCTTGGTACAAAGAAAAAGGAATTAATTTTTGTAGTTAAGAACTTCAATTGAAATCAGTGAAGCTCAGCAGAACGGAAAATGTCTCGGACGGTTGACGACATTTGCAAATAAATAGAGCATTCTCTAAAATCCAGGGGCCTAAAATAACATTCACAAAATATAAGCAGCAATTACTGCAGAAGCTTAATTGTACTGCAATTGCAGTTTCATATTTGTATGCAGAGAGAATCCCAGATATTGTCTGATTTTTCACACCTGAGGGATGAAGTGTCCCCTGAAATTCACATCCCGAGTTGTCATGCGTGGGAAGTTCTCATTAGTAAAGTGTGGAATACGTAGGATCTCATGAATAAATGCATTGGTGTAGTGCAGCTTCATCCTATCCTCCATGGAGGGAGCACGGTTTGCTCCCACAATGTCATCAATTTCCTGCTGCATTTTGGCTGCAATGAATCATACTTTTTAAAAACAAACAATATTTTTTTTCAACCACTCCAGACCTAAACTTCATTCATCTTTACGTAGTGGATAATCAAAGATGCACTCCAGTTTCTTCTCCATTTCACATCTCTTTGGGCTCATTCACCTAGCTATTTGCCCTGCTTTTTTCCCACCTAGAGCTGGGAAGAAAACATATCAACATAAAGCACATTGCCCCACTTTGTGCCCTTAAAGGATAGCTAAACAAGCCATTTTGTACCACTGTCCATTTAGCTTCTTCACCTGACACTGTGAGGGCAGTGACCAGCAATTTTCTCTGGTTGGATGTTAAAATTAGAGAAAACCATCTCCAATCAGCATGGAGGCCAAGCTGGTGCTTAAGGGTTCAGGCATTCCATTCAATCATTTCTTCCCACCTCTTCCCCACCCCACCTCTATGAGACAATTAGCCCATTGAATCCTGAATGATAGTTAATTCTTTATCTGTATGTGTTTAACTGCAAAATAGCAGTAGTCCAGATGTGTGTAATCCAGATGCAGCTGTTGCATAAATGTTCATGGAATCAGAGTTCAAGAAAGATACTTTGCTGCATGAAAGAGACCATTATCTGCAACACTCACATGTGTTCTCCAAAATTATTACTGAACTATTGATTGATAGTGGGCAGTAGCGAACAGCTAGAGTTTACAACCAAGCACAGTGAATACCCAGGACCCCTCATTTCAACTCTGAGCTACTAATACAGATAGTCCTTAACTTATGACCACACTGAGCCCAAGATTTATGTTGCTAAGTGGGATAATTAAATGAAATTTGTCCCATTTCATGACCTTTCTTGCCTTTCTTGTTAAGTGAATCACTGCAGTTATTAAGTTAGTAAAGTGTCATTAAGTGAATCTTCACTAGTTTCCCCATTGACTTTGCTTGTCAGAAGACAAACTGAGGAGTCACAGAACTGCTTCATTTTACTGCCTTAGAGCAGGACTTCAGGCTAACTCACTGCTCACTCTAGGAGTTTGATTCTGAATGGCTCAAGTTGACTCAGCCTTCCATCCTTCCAAGGACAGTAAAATGAGGACCCAGATTGTTGGGGGCAATAGGCTGACCCTGTAAACTGCTTAGATTGGGCTGTGAAGCACAATGAAGCAGTATATAAGTCTAAGGACATTTACAATACTAAGAAAACATGCTTAGAGAAATCTAACATTTATATTGGGTTCCTATTATTTGAAGTCTCTTTAAAAGGCTAATTTGGAAGGTGTCTTTAACACATTGGATTGTCACTTGAAATATCTGGAAACATAATGAAAAATGGCAGGAAAATGCCAACCTGTAGTTTTTCTTTGTAGTGTATCTGGGAATCATGGTGGGTTGCTAACCAGTTTACTACCGGTTTGCTTGTGCATATGCTCGCAGATGCGCAGAAGCGTTCGGGCGGAGCTTCCCGCTGCTGCCACTACCAGTTCAGCTGGTGATTCCCACCACTGCTGGGAATCCATATTTGAGGGAGAAAATATGAACAAAGTTTATCATATCATATACCTTGGACATCTGAGAATCTGGCCAGAATGACAAGGGCACATGAGATGCTACTGCTTGTGGTTTCTGTTCCAGCAATGAAGAGCTGAAACACAGACATGACCAAGTCTTCCATACAGATTAAGGAAGAATTTTGTTCCTGTAAATTAAGGTACAAATAAAATAAAAAGGCAGAATATGTAGCTGTATCACAATGTCATCAAGATGTCCTCCTGTTTCTTCTCACTTTACTTTTTTTCTAGACCAATTTAGAGGGCAGGCAGCAAATAACTCAAGGTAGAGTTCTCTATATTCTCTATATTAATTTGAATACCCAATTCAATTGAACAGATGTTTGGGTCAGATGGCTCACTGTTTAAATGAAAGGGAAAGGGAAACAGCTGAATTCCAAATAAATCAAACTGGTTCTTTTTCTGCCCTGTATCTTCAACTCTTCCCCAGAATCCCACCAGTTATGCAGCTACTGTAATGCAGAAAATTCTTTTTTCTCTCTTCTACATGGAATTTCCTCTCCATCTTCAACTCACAAGCTGAGCTTTTGAAATCTTGCAAGCATTTTATTCATAAACCTTCCTTTTCCCTGATATCTCCTTCCACGATCCTTTTCATTCTGCCCAGCAACAGCCACAAAGCTTCGCTTCCCTCAATGCTCAAAGGGCATTTGCTATCTCATGATTCAACAGCATCCAGATTAATCTTGCAATGAATGTTTTACTGGCTACAACTAACAACCTGCCACAGTATTGCATTCTTTCAGATGGTACCAAGAAGCCTATACATAAGTAACAGATAGGTTTAATTTCCCTTGTTGAGGCTACAACCTTCTTTGTTAGCAAGAGGGACAGAAAAGGTTTTCAGAGACAGTTCTAAAAGAACAGGGACACTTTTAACCCTCTCCTCCTTTTTTTAAGAATTGAAAAATGAGTAGGAGTCCTCTGCTAGAAGCACTTCTATTTCTACATTTCCACACAACAGTTTCTTAAGCAGTGAGTTTGTTTGTTTATGGAGGCCACTATTGACTTCATATTTTACTGCAGTTTTTGTGGCAGGGTTGGAAGATAACAGTCCTTTTGCTTTCTGCTGTCTCAGCAGTACAAATTGCTCCCTCTCCTAGATGCCATCAGAAAATGGGGCGCAAGTGCATAATTGGAACGTTGTTCTTTGTGCATTGTCTGCTAAATTTCCTTGCAACATACCTTTTCTAATTTAAGAAGGAAACAATCAATAAAGTCTCTAGGATTGTCTGGATCCAGGGTCTTCTTGTGAGTGTCCACTTCATTCCTAATAAAGTTACAGACCGTTTTACAGTCAGAGAAAACTTTCCTATGAGGGCCAGGAAGTAAGTTCATGATATTTGGCAAACTGCTGTATACCTGAAACATGGTGATAGTAAAAGTTAGCCATTGCCAGTTTACCTCTTTTGCTTTTGCTAGTTCTCTTATAAAGTGCTCTCTTGTTTCTTTTTTCTTTTTTAAATAAACTATATGATGATGTTCGTCCATCGTGTAATGCAAGATCAAGTAGAAACATTTTCATGTTATTCTACAGTGTCGTCAGACCAATGGTGGGATTCTACTGGTAGTTCCAGTGAGCAATTGGTCCCCCACCCCTGCCCTTTCCTGTCCTATATTTCCCTGTTTTTTAGTTCAGCTGATTCACGTGGCACAGTGGATTGCCACCCGTCAGCTGTTTTACTCACCAGCACTGACATAGAAGGTAAGTGTTGAGTACTGAGGACAGTGGCTGATAGACTGAGGCGAGACCATTATAAGTTCTTAAGCGTAAAATGGGCAGTTTTTGAACTCTATGCACATGCTCACCAAACCGGTTGTTAAACTGGTTAAATCCCACCACTGCTTCAGACCAAATAAATATAAAACATGAGCTCATGGACACCAAGTTTATTTAGTTATGATTTTTTTCTCTTTGATTATATTCCCTCAGTTGCTATTATGCTAAATAATAGAATGAAAGCTGATCTATTATGATATACTTAAAAACCACTTATTTATGTATGCCTCTGTGAAATGGGTAGTAAGTAGAATAGTTAGCTGGGAAGAAGCAGGATTGAAGCTGTATACATCTTTGATAACTCTGGAAATAATCACTGATAAGTAGAAACACCTGAACTAACCAAGAGAAAGGAGAACAGTACTTGATCAAGAAATACAGTGTGATTCTCACAAACTCACCTTTTAGAAGTGGAAGTAGGTAGAGAGGCCACTTTGTTTTTAGGTTGAAGGGAACTAAGTGAACCTCCTTAAACAAAGATAAAATTCTATTGTAGAAGTACATAAACGTGACCTACCATTCCAGGAATGCTCGTAAAGAAAGTCATAAATGCCTCCAAGGTATCCAATAGCCTAGTGAATTCTTTATCATCGTAAGAAAATCGATTCCCAAAGATAACAGAGCATATAACATTAGAAACAGTAGCTTTGATAAGTGGTACTATATCAAAGGGCTGATCTGCAAAGAAAGTGAAAGGGGAATAGACATTGTTTGACCAGGTTTTGCATCTTCAAATCTTTCTCTGTAATGACTTTCTAAATTTTATTTATACAGGTAATATTAAACTAAGAACGGGTCACTTTAGTGACTGTTTAAAGTTACTACCTCCCTGGAAAAAAAGGAGTTATGACTCTGTTCTGAAATTTTGATTGTTGCATCCTCCCCTCCCCCGTTATTATGGCACTGTACTTTAGACACTCAGGAACATGGCTGCATATATGGCCATTTGTAATGTCCCATGATTGTGCTTTATAATGGTTTTGGCAAACCATTTTGGCAAAACCTGTCATAGTAAACAACGATCACTGTGTTCACTTCATCACCACCAAAATGGTTCTAAAATTGGGTCAGTCTTGTGACTGATTTATGATCATTGCAACATATGGTCATAATGGGCAGGCTCCATTATAGTCCTACAGTACATCAAGGACATGTTATATTCTACTGGGAGTTTAACACTTATGGAACTTCTTGGTTCAAACAACATTTGCCAAGAAAATTTCCCATTGTACAGCTTGTCCCAAAGGTGCTTTTTTCAAGAGGTAACTGGACTTTCTGGTTTTTCTTTGATGACGTTTCGCTTCTCATCCAAGAAGCTTCTTCAGCTCTGAGCCTCTTGAAAAAAGCACCTTTGGGACAACCATGACCTGGATGACTGAAAATCACCATAGACATTGTACAGCTTAATTTTAGTAAATCTTTATCATGGTCATAATCTGTGCATCTCTGAAAGACAATGAAAGTGCAGATGGGCCATTTTTCAACCTAGTGAACAGAGTCTGGGAGGAGGGATTCAAGGCACAGGATGAACCATGCAGGTAGGTTTCAGCCCCATTTTTTAACTGAAATGGGCTAGCTTCAGTAACATAACTCAATAGTATCAATTCAACAAAAACCAAGTATTTGTTTTTGATCTTATAAATAAACACAAAGTGGTTGTGGTGAAGTGGGGGGCAGGAACATTATATACACTGCCTTGTGTTGTGCATATAAAGATGGTATATAATTGTATAAATAAACAGATATATAAATAAAATCTCCTGCAACATCAGATCACCTTCAAAGCTTGCTATCTGCTCTAACAAACAGTGAGCCTCTTCCAATATCCTCTCAGACATCGACTTCTTTCCCATTCCAAAGTTTCGAAAAGTGGAAATAGTAAAGCGACGCACCATCTTCCATTTCTCATGTTTGCTAATAAGCCCTGGAAGGATAGACGTTGACAATAACAAAGAACAGACACTGCAGCATTTTTTAAATAATAAAAAAGCAACTTGCTCAGTAGTCTCCCTCCACCCCAAAAGTATTACTCTTCTCAAATAAATTTACATTTCTTCTTTCAGGAGAAATTGGTAGTTTGGCAAAAGGTAAAGAAACTCAATTTGCTTATGAGTTTGGATTCTTCTTATTCAGATTATATCTTGGGTAAAGTTACAAAACATATGAATATTTTGAAAGGATAGAAGAGCTTCCATTTTTCTCAATATTTCACTTCACCTGCCTCTCACCCATATACATAAACAAAATCCATTCTTGGGGTGGGGGGAAAACCTGTTGTTTTTCATTGCTTTAACATTTCCTGTAATTTGACATCTTCAGTTTTGGAACGTGATGACAATTGGATTACTGAATAAAATTTGAAAAGGTCACCTGATTGCATCACCGACCTCCAAACCTTTAGCCTTAAAAGATTTGAGTCATCCCCTCAAAGTAGTTTTGCAGAATAGCAAATTAAACATTCCAATCAATCAATAATATCTGATGACTTCAAAAAAATTTATAGCCTTTTGAAAGACTAGAAGATTTGAGAACTTTAGTATTACACAATATTGCTGCTTTGCTATTAAAATATACTCTAAAAATGGCAAAGGACAGATCTTTCTTTCTCTCTTCTTCACTTTTTAAATTTTAGATATGGGCCAGTTTTAATTTAAATTTGGCTAAAACAGAATTGAGGAGATGGCAGTTCTGAAATCTGTTGTTTCTGAGAGAATACTGAACATAGGTTATAATTTCAGATCACCTAACTGACTACTATATCAATTGGACTCTTGTGCAAACCTCTAAATACGGGATTTCAGTGCCCTGCTGTTTCTTCTTTTAATACTCTGTCATAACCAGACTGAACAGATTTTCAAATACCTATAAGAGATTTAGCAATTTCATTTTTAAAAATTTCTTGAAAAGAACAATGGCCACCATTTGCCTGGAAAAGTTAATGTTTTTATTGTTTCTCCAGAAATTGGAAACTACATCTCAAATCAAAATGAAAATAATCTGTGAACTCACCAAAGCCCTTGGTTATTGAATCAAGGATAGGTACTGGAGGTCGTCCACCAAATTCTTCACTATGAGTTATCAAAGCATCTTTCACTGGCTCAATTCCACAAATCACAATCATTGGCTTTGTAGCTAGCCAGACAGTAAAAACTGGACCATACCTTTTACTGAGCTGAGGAAAAAATCCATCAAAGGCACGAATCAGCAGGATTTGTAATCTCACTTTTGGATATCTACTTCAGTTAGTGGCTCACAATATTTTTTACTCATGCTATTGCATTCTGTAATAACATTATTAGATTTTTAAACAAGAAAAATAAAAACTTACAGAAACTAATATTTAAGAGAAAGAAAAAAGTAGAACAGATTAAAGCCAAAAGTATAGCAAAAATAAAAAAATACTAAGTAATAACTTCTGATTTTGTTTTGCATAAATTATAGATACAAATTTACATTAAAATTTTACTCTATGGGTATAATATAACTTTAATTTTACTATTGTGTACTATTTTTCTAGCGATCAAATCCACATATTATTTCATTCCCCCCCTCCCCACTATTTCATGCAAATTATCCTAAAGTGGCTTCTACTGGTATTAAACTTAATTAGTATCAATTAATCCATTTCTGCAAACTCCTTCATCTTCAACAACTACTACTCCATTGTGGATAGCGTCAAATCTTTCCACTGTTGTGTATATAAAAGTCTTGCTGCAGTTATGTATAGAAACAAAGTTCTATTTGATTTTTTCTCCTAATGATTTTGTCAAATAAGTCCAAAGTAACACTTTGGCTTCAGTTGTATATTCATCTTTAAAATTTTCTGAATTAATAAGTATTAGGTATATTATAAGTATCAAACACGTTTAGATTTTCTACATATCTAGCAAGCATGAAGAAGTCCCCTACTGTTGTTGATGACATAGCTCTCTGGAAATGGCTCTACTGGGAAAGATAGAAGGAAAGAGAAGATGATCAGGAGCAAAGTTGATTGGACTCAAGAGTGATAATGAGTGCACCATTATGAGACTTGAAAGAACATGTTAGGGCTAGATCATCATGGGCAAAATCTATGTGGATACCAGGAGTAAAAACAATTTGATAGCATATAATGAATCTATCAGCAAAAACTTGTGTCTGGAGAACTTGCATTAAGTCTTACTCTAATGGTGTTCTACTACATGAAACTATTAATTGATATTGTTACACTTTAAATCAACTTTTGTATTATATTATTTTCTGAACATAAACAGTTTGTGGGGGTTTATACGTTGTGGATGTTTAAAATTTTTATTATATGACTTCCTACTCTTCTAAGATGTGAAAGTGTACAAGGATTTGTCAGCATATGCATTTAATAAATCAGTACTTCCAGATCAGGGCATTCAAAGAAAGGGGAAAGAGCATGTCATACAATTCACACTTTTATTCATCATGGTTTCTTTAATAAGCTACAACTTTCTAGGTTCAAGCAACCCATGGAGCCATGGGATTAAATCCATGTTATGTGGGTTCACCCAAAGCCTCATAAAAGCCATCTATAAGGGATTTAACAGGAAGTTCTTCAGCTGGACAGACATGGGGGATGTGAGCTCTGAAGAGCCTCACATGAACCCTGTCTGACAAACCAACTCTGGGGATCCTTTTTTGGACCAGAATCCCTCTGGAGGGGTGGCGAAGGAGGGGCAGCATCTCATCAGACCCAGAGGGAGGCAACAGGTCCCTTCTTGGTCGGAGTTTTGCCCTATGAATTGGAGTGGGGGTGGCACCCATCCTGTTTTAATGGCTTCTGAAAATACTTCCCAGATTATCAACTGATTTTCAGAATGAAACAAAAGATCAAAATATAGCCTAATCTGAATAAGGCGAACAGGAAAAAAACCAGTATCATTTATATTAGATAATACTTATTTTGACCTGTACAATATTCTATGCTTCTTATTCATACCACTTAGACTTTGATAAAATATGTTTGTGGTTAAACCTATAAACAAACAAACAAACAAACAAACAAACAAACAAAAGACAGAC
Source organism: Thamnophis elegans (assembly GCF_009769535.1). Lineage (NCBI taxonomy): Eukaryota > Metazoa > Chordata > Lepidosauria > Squamata > Natricidae > Thamnophis > Thamnophis elegans. The sequence continues at coordinate 61,739,393 of NC_045542.1, forward strand.
AGTGGAGCCAAGAGCATATTTAATAGTGCTGAAAAAAAAACCCCAACTTTGAAATATTGGCTTTAGCTTTCCCAAAATAAAGGAAATTGATATCTTGAATCTCGGACCCACTAAGAAAGGAAACCGATTTAAGACTGTCCTACCTTTGTGTAGGAGTTAAACAGAGGCAGAACATCTCTTTGCAGTAGATTGCCTAAAAAGGGCCACGGTCTGGGGCCAGGAGGGAGTCTGACTCTTCTTTGGTGAAACCGGAAGGCCCAGAGTGTGAACAGAAACACAATCAACAGTACCACTGTTCCAGGGATCAGTTCCACCTGCATTTTTATTCGTTCCTTGATAGAGTGGAATAGATGAGAGTGTGGGCTTGCAAGAAACGGCTAAGTGTGAGACACACAGATAATTACAGGGGGAAACTCAATGTGATTTTTTCTTCTAGCTTTCTTCATTTCACTCCCCATGTTATCTTTTCTCTTTTGTTGGTTTGCTTGCAGGCTACTAGTTATTCCAGAACATAAAATGTTGTATTTAAGTATTCATTTTGATCCCATAAACAAATCTGAAGCAGAATGAAGTAATACTCTCTTGATATGTTTCTAACAAAACAAATTTCTAGAGTAAAATAAATATATTTTGATTGTGGATAGATTTGGGATGTACAATGCAGCTAAAGTATGAGGCAGATAGTATTGGAAAGTCATGTTCTGGGCAAGCAGATGGACTTGGTAGATTTCCATAATAAGGAAATTGTGGTGACAAGACCAACTGTTGACCAGTCAACAGTCAACCAACAAAAGGAAATAGATGAACAATGAGTCTGTTTTAATATCTTTAAGTCACATTTTGCTCTCATCATCTCTATATCAGCTGGGCAGACAGCAGAGAGATAGGAGCGGGAACAGCAACTTGTCCATTTCCAAACATTTGTACTTCAATTCTAAGACTGCATAGCTAGCATAGTCACCAAAAAGAGATTGTGAGAATTGCAATTCCAAAATGGATTGCATGTTAGGTTTGTTATCAACCCTTGGCTACAATACTGACGGTCAATATTTCTATTTCATAAAGGTAATATAGGGGAAAAGATTGGTAGTTTTAAATTTTCGAAATATCCCCAGAGCAATCAAATTAACAGGGATGGACAAAGTTCGGAAGGGACTTTCACTTTCATAAAGGTGTATGGAAAGCATCCCCATGAAACTGCTTCTCAAAGCAATGATACCTCCTCCCCACCCTCTTCTTAAAGTAAAGCAAGATCAGCATTGAGTTGTGTCTGGGGAGGTTCTGACTCATGAAGACAGTGATGTGAAATGCTTCTGCACAAGTCTCTTCTCGCTACTGAAACTGCAGGATGAGGTTCCAGAAGCAACATGGAGCACCTCACTGAGGCAAATCATGACCCATCTATTCTGTGGCAACGAAATTGTGTTGGTTTTTATTTGTTGAAACAAAATCCTGTCATGTCACATAGGCCTTGAGTGTTCGTTTTTGCAAGTTGTCTATGCAATAGCCACAGAATCCAATCAAGGGCAATTCATCATAGACACACTTTACAACAACCCATGAACAACATAACAATAGAAAAAATATTTCTTTGGCTTAGGTTTGCCTGTTCCTAATTCATAAACACTGGGCATATTTCTGCATTTAGCAAAACGGAAGCAAACCAATCAAGCAACCAAAGTAATGCAATATTTGCATTTAAAGACTGAAGTTCAACCTAAAGATGTGCATGCATTTTTGGTAAACAACAAACACAATTTTGCATTTACAACATGCAATCAGAAAATGCAATTACAATGATGACGCTATTTAAGGAATGATCACAATGCACATACCTTTCAACAATCTACTTGAGGCTTGTCCTCCACAGCAGTGGCCCCAAATGGTTCCCCTTTACATGAACATCTGGTTTTATACCTGCTGTGCTTCCTAATCCCCTCCTCTTCCTTTTTGTTCTAGCCAATAGCAGCAGGAATGGAACTGGATTCTTGTTGCAAACATCAGAAATAATGCAGCTGAAAACAGCCTCTCTTTTTAAATTGTGCTTTTCCCCCTGCCACACAAACTTAGATCCTTCTGTCACTGTTAAAATGAAATATCAATTATCAAAACAGGTATTGTTACAATGTTACAACAGGTAAAGGAAAGAAGAGACCAGTTTTACCTGATTTAAAATGTTATTTTGCAGTTTGCTGTTTGATTTGAATAAAAGAGTGGGTGTTGCTGAGAAATAGACTTTTGGCGTTGGAAAGACATGACCTGAGATTTAAATAGTATAGACATTTGTGGTCAAAGTTAAAATAGATTTTAAAAGTCATTATTTTCGACATGCCATATTGAGAATATGGAATAGATACAGATAAGATTGGGAGTTGAAATAGAAACCTTTATGTACATTTCTGTTTTAATGGAAGGAATATCAGTTAAGATCTTGTGCTAGTTGCTTAACTGTTGCTGAACAGGTTTAGCAGAAATAGTTTGGTCTTTAAATCAGTGTTATTTTGTGAAAATTGCTTTCTGTTTTTCAAACAATTTCTACTAGTTTCCTTGAGGAACTTTTGCTTATGTCCCAAATGAAAACCTCTCAAAAAAGCCTACAAAAAATAGCTTAAAACAGCTATCGTACAGTGCTATAGTCTACTTGCACTGCACTCTCAACATATTCAAAGTAATACACTTTATACGCCCGCCCACAACCATTTCATCCCACTATTAATCCCTAATTTTATTAATAATTCTACCTAAAAAAAAGAAGTTTTAGAAGTTTAAAGCCCTGTAGTTTCTTCTTCCCATTCAAGCATCTAATTCCTATTGCTTTTAGAACATCTTTTTCCCCTTAATGTGGTAGGAGATGGCGGCATCTGTTGAGCAAAGGCTAGGCTTGTTTCAAGAACAAGAGAATTAGAGATTAGGGGCTAAATTTACATTCTGACTGCATGTTCTTGAATTCATATATTGATAATGCATTGACTCCCCCCCCCACCTTTTTCCTGTTTTTTTCCCCCCACAATGCACAACTGGAAATGTTCTGTCGGTCTGGATTTATTTCCTGTTCCTTAGTCTGTCTGGTTCAGATATTTGTATCATGTGGAAGTCTGAGTTTACATTGCTTGATGAAAGTATGGGCAATCAATGAAGTATTGTCTTAGCACAAATGTATTAAATTACGTCAGAAGAATAATTTCCCTCCTGAATGATTGCCTTACCCCCAGGTTAAGATTCCCAGTGATCTTGGGAGACAGAAACCATTGGATATGTACCATTTGTTGGGTCACATTGTCAGCCTGAGGGTAAATAACATTATTTTTCTGCCAGAACCATAATGCTATTTCATTATTTTTCTGTGTAAATATGTTTTATTTTCATTTTTTCATTTTCATTTCATACGGTCACATAAATACTGTGCATAACCGGGGCCATATAACATTGAGCAATAAACACAGTGATCCTTGTCAACAATACTCCCCAAAATACAAACCCAATATACCACTTCAACCCTCCATACACCCTTTCTTTCACCCCCCTCCAACTTTCCTTTCTCCCCTCCAACATTCCCCTCTACCCTACTTCCCCTCCCCCTCTATCACTCCTCTCTCCCAATACACTCCCTCCCTTCCATCTCACCCTCCCTCCGATCCTCTCTCCCACCCTCTCTACCCCTCTTTCTTCTTTCCTTCTGCTCCTCCCTTCGGTGTATTTCTACTATCTATCAATATATTCAGCTTCCTATTTGTACACTAGAATTAAAAACGCAACAGTATACAAGTGCAATCATATTAATCACTTTAAAATCCAGCACATACTATATTTCCCCCCTCCCCCCTCCCCCCTAGGACCCCACCTCCCTCCCCCCCCGACTTCCCAGAGCCCGTACACGGTATAGCTTTTTATCAAACACAGTCGGAAATATATTAAAACCAAGGAAATTTTTTAAAAAAGAAAAAAAAGTCAGTAAAGTCTCTACGTTGAACTCGAATTGAGAAATGTTTGGCAAGAAAGAAATGCAGAGGCATATGACCTCACCCTTTTTTCTGATGGACATCTATCCCTTTCAAGGATTGATTTTATACAAATCACTAATGATTTATTTTCTAGGGTGAAGAAGACAAAGATTGCGGTGAGGGTCCTTTCGGACCATAACCCAGTCTGGACGGAATTGGGAAGGGTAGTGCAGGCAAGAAGGTCTTGGAGGTCGAATGAGAGTTTATTTAGATATGAAAAGTATATTAATGATTGTAAAAAATTGCTATCTGAATACTTTGTTCTGAATAAGAATAAGGGTACTTTCATGGGATTTGTAGGGGATGCAAGTAAAGCGTATATGAGAGGAGTACTGATGAATATAAACAAAATACATAGAAATAAACTAGGGCAAAAACGAAAAGAATTGGAAGAGGAAATTAAAAGAAAAAATTGAAATGTATCCAAATTGTGTTATAGAGGGAAGGAGGTGTTTTAACAGGAGGAGATTTAAAAGGCATTCCGGGAATTTTTTTTTTTACAGAATTGTACAAAGGGGACAAAATTAAGGGTTTAGATATAGACAGATACTTAGATAAAGAGATAATACCCCTGGTTAGAGAAGAGTACAGGCAAAAGTTGAACCAACAAATAACCTCTGGGGAAATCCTGCAGGTGATCAAACAACTAAGATTAGGAATAATGTAAACTGCTTAAAGTTTGAGTAACGGCAAGAAGCTGAATGCTATTTCATTATTATGGTATTGTTATTATCTATTATGATTTTTGCAGGAGGAGCTAATCTTTTGTTTAGCACCAAAGATCTTGCAATGCAAAAATACTAAGTCAAAATCATGTGTAAGGAAGAGAGGTAGAAAAGCAGGAATATGTATTATTGGGAACTAATTTTTGTTTCTTTGTTTACATATTTATATGTTGATGTGTTTAAGTGTATAGGGGTGACAGATTAAAATTGCATATAAGGGCTTGTGTGCACCAGATATTTCAATGGATCCCAAATCGTTACTTAACCTCTGTTCTATTTCTCAAAATGACCAATTATGTAATGTTTACAAATGAAGAAAGAAGGTATCTGCCCAAAAGGAATATTTTCTTGTTCCCCACTAATTATCAATCCCATTAAATATACAAAAAATGATTACAGTTTTTTTAGTCCTCAAATCTTAAACTTCTGCATATTTTCTAGTATTTTGATGTAGATATCTGGCTCATAATTGTGAATGGTAATTGAATGAACGGTAATTAAATGAAAGCCACCTGTGTAATAGTTATTGTATACTTCTTTTGGATTTACAGCTTAATATTTGCAAGACTTTGTAGATATTTCTAGACTCCAAACTATTTTTTTTAAAAAATACCTGTTGTGTTTTTCCATACAGTTCTTGGTACTTAATAGTTTTCTCTAAATCAACCGAGCTACTCATTAGATATATGATTTTCTTATATAGATGCATAGATTACAAAGTATATGAATGTTGTGAAATTAATTATGATTCTCTTTGTAAACAGTTATACCAAATATGACTATGGTATATATTAATTTAGGATAAGACTGCAGAAATTAAAATATCTCCTTTATTAAAACTGCTATTTTTATTTCAAACTATTTTTATTTCAAACTACTTAATTCACTTTGTAAAAGTTCAGTGATAGAAAACCAAATGTCAGCATTCCAAGTATCATGCAGAATTAAATCAGAGTCCAAGGCAAAACGATCCTTTTTGTTCCAATTTAATAAAACAGACATCTTAGGCACATCTGTTTTAATCCCAATACTGGAAATGACATCAGAATTCCACCCAGTTCATGATCTTGTCCCTACACCCACAATCCATCACATGGTCCAATCTTCTTCCTCCACGCTGGTGTCCATGCCCAGCTTCTTCCGGTCAGGTGTGAAAGTCTGGAGACAAAGGATGACCTTGGCTTGTAGTAAAAAATGAAAACAATACATTCCACAATCTCACTCCTGTCTATCCCCCCCTCCCATTGACTATACTTAAAGAAACAGCATAATGAAATAAGAGAAAGTGTGGCAGGCCAAAATTCTAAAAGGAATATAAATGCAGGACTGACAGGCAGCCCCTCCTCAGAAGAAAAATGTTTCCTGAAAAGAGAACAACATAAAAGTTAACATATAAAAAATCAACCACCTACTTCCACCCCTAGGGAACCCTTTGGCTTATCGGGAAACTTCTTGTGGAATTGTTCTACTAACTTTTCCACTTTTAAGTTCCAACTTAGCAATAGCAATAGCAATAGCAGTTAGACTTATATACCGCTTCATAGGGCTTTCAGCCCTCTCTAAGCGGTTTACAGAGTCAGCATATTGCCCCCACAATCTGGGTCCTCATTTTATCCACCTCGGAAGGATGGAAGGCTGAGTCAACCCTGAGCCGGTGAGATTTGAACCGCTGAACTGCAGATAGCAGTCAGCTGAAGTGGCCTGCAGTACTGCACTCTGCCCACTGCACCACCTCGGCTCTTTTCAACCAAGTGGCTTCAGACAAAGGGTAACCCTTCCATTGCACTAAATACTGCAAGCGACCCCTATTCAACCTATAGTCTACAATCTTTTCCACCTCAGATTGCGGTTTCCCTCCTATCACTATAGATCGTGTTTCCCCTTCTATCTCTAAAGGAGGAGAGAAACTTTGGGTGGATGCTCTTATGCTAGACCCATTTACTGGTTTCAACAAGCTACAATGAAATTCCAGGCCAAATTTCCCTAGACTTCTGGGTAGACTGAGCTGAACTGTAAATGGGCTAACTATTTCACTATCGGGAATGGACCTAAAAATTTTGGACCAAATTCCTTGCTAGGCATTCCTAATCTTAAGTATTTGGTAGACACAAAAACTTTGTCCCCCACATGGAAGGGGTTTTGGAGTGAGCAGTGTTTCTCAGCTTGCTTCTGGTAGGCTTCTGCTGCATGGGCTAGAACCTTCTTCATATTCTCCCAACCTTTCTTTAGTATGTCCATCCATTCATTCAAAGACATGGAGGAGGGAGGTTCTCTAGGCAGCTCAGGTATGGAAACAAATTCCATGCCACTGGTAATCTGGAAAGGAGTAAATCCAGTGCTGCTGTGAACCGCATTGTTGTACGCCACTTCGGCGAAGGGTAGCAAGTTTGACCAGTTGTCTTGCTGATAGTCCACAATGTATTGTTCCACCAATGCATTGGCTCTCTCTGCTGCACAGTTCATGCTGGGATGAACCTCTGAACTCAGTTCTTGTGTGGACCCCTTGGATCTCAGGACCTGGCTCCAGAACTTGGCTGTGAACTGGACTCCGCAGTCTGAAATGATCCAGATTACTCTGTTTCCACTGCTGTCTGGGAGTTGCACGATGAAATCCATTGCGACCTCTTCCCATGGTCTGTTAGGGTTGACCACTCATTGTAGCAGTCAGACTGGTCTGTTGGGAACGCCAATCTCATAGCTGTCATCAGCTTATCCTGGCTTCCATTACTATCACGCTGTGGTCTTCTCGACAAAACATCCCCCAACAAGTTTTGGGTTCTTGTTGGACAGCTGGGTTTTTGTCTCTGCTGCAGGTTCTGGGCTCTTGGATTCAATCCCAGGCTGGCCCTTTTCCTCCATTGGTGGTATTGGCTCATCCACAATCATCAATTTCCTACCACCGTCTTCCCACTTTATTGTCGGTTTCCACTTATCAAGCCATGCAAGCCCCAAGATTATTTTCTCCGGCATCTCTGGAGCAACAATGAATCTGAGAAGCTCGCAGTGGCGGCCCACTTGTAACTTCACCAGTTCAGTTACTAGCATGGGTTGGGCCCCTCCATCTACCTGTTCACCCCGAATGGGACAGGCTAGAGGTCTCATGCTTATGCATAGTTGCTTGACAATCAACGTGCTGATTAAGCATCAAGTGCAACTGGTGCTCACAACTGCTTCAACTTCCCCCTCCAACCCCGTCTTAGGCACTTGGAGGTTGACTTGGAAGGCGAAGGATGGGTGCATTCACCATTGGGTCATCTTCAGCAATTTCCTCCTCCGAGGCATCCCCCTTGGTAGGACTCTTTGTCACCTTCAGTTGGGGATCCTCTTCTAGAGGTTGGTTGCCCTTTTCCTCCTCTGAGGCTTCCCCCTTGGTAGGACTCTTCGTCACCTTAAGTTGGGGATCCTCTTCTAAAGGTTGTTCGGCCAGATGACTCTTTTGTGGTGGCATCTGGGGCCTTCTCTTTTCCGCTGTGGCGGTTGGTGTGGACATTTGTGGCAATGGGGCTGGAGCCAAGCACTCTGACGCTTTGTGGCCAAGTTGACAGCAAAGGTGGCATTTTGTTGGGCCCCACGAGGAAAGGGACCTAGTTACATCTCTAAACTTAGGAACTGCCTCATCACATTTTTCCACCATCCATTCTGTAGCTAGCCCCTTGGTAATCCCATTGTTGAGAACATTTCTCTGTTGGAAGGTTGGGCAAGAACCTTTTGGGGCATTGCAGGGGAGACTGGAACCGGTGAGGAGGTCATTCCCTCGGTTGGCCACTGCCCAGTTGTCTGCCATGGTGTCATCTGCTGAGGAAGGGCAGGTACCAATTGGAATCCCTTAATCCCATGACCTGGGATTAAGACCCATCCTGAGGGTGCCTGATTCACAGGTTGCAGTTCACCCAATGATGGCTGATTTTTATTTGCCAAGGGCCGCTCTGCTGGCTTGGAGGATTTCTGGCCCAAGGGCCCCTCTGCTGGCTTGAAGGATTTCTGGTCCAAGGGCCCCTCTGCTGGCTTGGGGGACTTTCCCATGTTGATGGTCCTGGAGGTGGCCACTGGCATCTTAACTATCCATACTCTGGGAAGAAAATCCAATTTAGTGGTGGCTGGTAAGTGGAGGATGTTTGCCAAATCCCTTCTTGCTGGCTGGGTTGAAAATCCCATTTTGCTAGGGATTCTGTCTTCAACTCAGTTGCAGAGCATTGGTTCATTTGGAAGGAGTCAAAATCTCCACTCCAGGGTTTTTCCCAAACCTTGGCTGGGGGAAAGGAGGGGTAGAATGCATTCACATTTAGTTGTCCAGAATGGTCCAGGATCTCCATTGGAGCTGACTGCGTTTATTCCTCTTCTTTGTATCCCCCACAGGCTGGGCTTCTTGCCAGCGGCAATGATTTTTAAAACCGAAACTGCTTTTGCCTTTGCAGATATTTGCAGAGGAATGTCTCATTTCAGCTTCTTCTCTCAAAAGGCTTTCTCCAAATTGTTTGCTGATGTTTTACGCTGACTGGTGTGGTTCAGCGTTGGAAAAACAGCAAACCTCACCAGCCCCCCCCCCCCCCCCCCCCCGTGAGGGAGGTGTGCTGGTGATTTATTTTGAAGAGAGTATTGGGATAATGTCAGCGTTCCAAGTATCATGCAGAATTAAATCAGAGTCCAAGGCAAAACGATCCTTTATGTTCCAATTTAATAAGACAGACATCTTAGGCACATCTGTTTTAATCCCAATACTGGAAATGACATCAGAATTCCACCCAGTTAAAAGTTCATGATCTTGTCCCCACACTCACAATCCATCACATGGTCCAATCTTCTTCCTTCATGTTGGCATCCATGCCCAGCTTCTTCCGGTCAGGTGTGAAAGTCCGGAGACAAAGGATGACCTTGGCTTCTAGTAAAAAATGAAAACAATACATTCCACAATCTCACTCCTGTCTATTTCCCCCTCCCATTGGCTATACTTAAAGAAACAGTATAATGAAATAAGAGAAAGTGTGGCAGGCCAAAATTCTAAAAGGAATATAAATGCAGGCCTGACACCAAGCTTCTCTGTTTTCATTCAAAATGGCCGGGCATAAATACATTTAGTGTATTTACATTTTAATCAGGAAAGATATTTTTTATTCCAAATCAGAAATTTTATCTGAAAGCATTTCAGCATAAACGCATGATACTTTTAATAATTTGATAGCAAAATAAATGTTAATTTTAGGAAAATTTTGCAGTTTTTAAAATCAGACATATATGGTAATTTTGAGAGAAAAATATCAGAACAATAAAAACGTGTATGGAATATCTTCTAGTAGCTTTCCCTTCCTCAATAGCTATGCAGCTATCCATTTTTAAAATATCATCTTTAAAATATAGGTAACATTTTATATATATTAAAAAGATTTTTCTATATAGTATGATGTTATAAAATTATATAAGAAGGAAAGCAGCAATCAATCACCTGCCTTACTTTATGCCAGATTATAGACGTTATAAACATAACAAAACATAATATGAAGGCTACCAGATGTGAAGTTGAAATCCCCAAGAACCGACAGCCTCAGGTCTCTATTGTCAACCCACCAACATATTCAGCAGCTCAAGCAGATATGATGCTGGTTAACTGGTAATTTACAAATACCAATCACAATTGTTCCCTATAACCCAAATTCAACCAAGAGCCTCACATGCAGTTTGCATCACAAGCCTCCAAGCCCACAACAATTTGCAGATGATAATGCCCAACCTTTCCCCTTTCTCTAAAGTTTGAGCCATACCTAGGAGGCCCCATTTTTAAGAACTTCCCATGCTGGGGCCATTGAGGACCGTTTGTTGCCACATCCACAATCAAATTTGGATGAAGAAAGATATATTGCAGACTGACTTGGCAATCAGCAGTAATAGCTGGAGTCCAGGGCCGACAAGGATCTGTCAGCCCTTCAAAGCAGATCAGACCACTTATAGCAGATTATTGCGTAGATTGCTGTTTTTCCTCCTGTGTTACTACCCATTACACTTTCTCAAGTTTTATTTCTGCCCTGGACTCGGGGGAGGAGACAAGAGGAGATGAGAGGGCTTCCGGGGTGGGATCTTGCTGATGGCGGTGGCTTAACGAGCTGCTCCCGGGTTCCTGGCTGCGTTATCTGCCTAAATACCTGGTAAACAAACTCATTCTTCAGGCAAAGAAGATGAGAGAGAGATCCAGCTGGCAAGAGCTTTTCTTTGAAGTTTGCAGCCTTTTTGTTTGCTGCGAACGGAAGGGGGGCCTACCAAAGGCTGAATCACACCTCCGAGCCAGGAGCTTCTGCCGTAACCACTACGGCGCAAAGTAAGGAACCCCCGCTTAGGACAATTTTTGATATATCTATTTGAGATTAATACAAGCAGAGTCCGTACCTGAGAACTTTATCTGTCCCCCCCCCCTTTTTTTCTTTTTTCCTTTAAAAAAGAAAGAGCTTTCTTTGTGCATCGAGTTTCTAAAAAAAAAAAATAAGCTCCTAAAATGGCGGATGCCACATTCTTAACTGCCCGACAGAGAGAAAGATAAAAGGAACAGCCAGATGGCATTCTCTGACTAACTAGTTTTGTTTCTTTGAAGACCTACCAATAATTTTTTTCTTATCAACTTTTAAAAGCTGTAAAAGCCTCCTTGTTAATATAGAGACATTCTAAACAGAGATGAATATGAATTGTTTCATAACAATGCTAATCTTTTGAAACTTGCTTTGTTACAATGCTCTTTTCTGAAACCTTTTGAAAAACTTCTAAGAACAAATAAAGGGGGGACCTAATACTTTCTTCTCTCGCAAGCTACACAACGGGCCAGCAGAGTTTGAATAATTGTTGAATAATTGTTTGAAGAAAAGAAATAATGGCACCAAAATCAAAGTCGGGGAGACGTCCTTTTAGGAATATACCTCACGCACTAGGCACAAAACTGCAGCTTTCACTCTCTACGCCCCCTACTGGAGATTTACTAACGAAAGAATTTTTTCTTGAGACTCTTAGAGAATTTAGAGAGGAGATAAAGAAACTTAATGCAGACTTATGTGACAAGCTTGATACTAGGATTGCCAAAACAAAGGACGATATGGTGGGACTTGTAACTGTATTGACAGAATATGTTGCTGGAATGGAAGATAAACTAGAGGTTCTTGAGGAAGCCAACACTAACTTGACATCCAAAATTGAAGTGATGCAACAAAAAGTCGAAAATGCAGAAAAACAAATTGTTATGATACACTACAAACAGATGGAGCTTGCATTAAGAGTCAGGGGGCTGCGTGAAAACGAACAGGAGAACTTGAAGCAGATTTTCTCAGAGGCTTTTAATCGTCTGGTGGGAAGACCAGGGATCAACTTTGACTGGCAGATCGAAAAAATTTATCGCATTAACTCTTGGGCGGCAAAACAGCGACAACTTCCTCGAGATGTAATTATATATTTTACTACAAGAGAGTCTAGAAACGTGATACTACAAGAGTCTTATAATACCAGGCTACAAATTGGTGGACAGGACTTGATTGTCTTGAAAGAAATACCACCCCAAATGCTAAGAGCCAGGAGAGATTATGCTTTTCTAGTGGAAGAACTCAGAAACCGTCAGATACAGTATAGATGGGATGTGCCATTTGATATTATAATTACATTTGATAAGCAAATATACCGTCTCAACTCTGTATGGGAAGCCCGAGATTTCTATCACAAGACCTTGAAGGTGGGACACCCTGAATCATCTGGATCTGGAGAAAGATTATGAGAAGGACAAGATAAACAGCAAATCACACAACTACCAGACAGAAAGCACCATTTCCTCCTTCCGGAAGAGCAAGGGACCAGAGAACAAGGACCCAGCCGTACGACTACCAGACAAATGGGAAAACAAGGCAGATTGCAACAACCTCAATAATCATCGACCATTGATCAAGGAGTTATGTCTGAACTCTTTACAGAAGAGAAAGAAAATATTTTACTATTTCAAACAGTTCAAGAACGATATAACTTGTCTGCAAGAAATTCATATTAAATTAACTGATCCAAAATATCTGTTCAACCTCGAACTTGGTCAATATTTTGTGACCTCTGCTACGCAAAAGAAAAATGGTATAGTTGTATATTTAAGAAAAGACATTAAGGCTGAGTGAACTGAAGCAGATCCCTTTGGAAGATATATCGCATTAGACCTAATTCTAGAAGGGAAAAAGACTTGATGGACAACTTTGAATTTTATACAAATCACTAATGATTTATCTTCTAGGGTGAAGAAGACAAAGAATGCGGCGAGGGTTCTCTTGGATCACAACCCAGTCTGGACGGAATTGGGAAGGGTAGTGCAGGCAAGAAGGTCTTGGAGGTCGAATGGGAGTTTATTTTGATATGAAAAGCATATTAATGATTGTTAAAAATTGCTATCTGATTACTTTGTTCTGAATATGAATAAGGGTATATTCAGGGAATTTGTAGGAGATGTAAGTAAAGCATATATGAGAGGAGTACTGATGAATACAAAAAAAAATATATAGACAGAAACAAGGGTAAAAACGAAAAGAGTTGGAAGAGGATACCAAAAGAAAAATTTGAAATGTATTTAAATTGGGGTATAGAGGAAGGCGGCACAAAGGGGACAAAATTAAGGGTTTAGAAACAGACAGATACTTAGATAAAGAGATAAGGCCCCTAGCTAGAGAAGAGTACAGGCAAAAGCTGAATCAACAAATAATTTCTGGGAAAATCCTGCAGGTAATCAAACAATTAAGATTAGGAACAATGTAAACTGCTTAAAGTTTGTGTAATGGTAAGAAGCTGAGTTCAACACAGAGATTTTACTGACTTTTTTCTTCTCTTTCTTTTTTCTCCCCCCCCCTTTTTCCCTTTATTATTAATTTTTTTTTCTCTTTCCCAACTTTCTTGGTTTTAATACATCTTAGACTGTGTTTGATAAAAAGTTATACCGTGTACGGGCTCTGGGAAGTCGGGAGGGGGGAAGGGAGGTGGGGGTCATAGGGGGGAGGGGGGAGGGGGGAAATATAGTATGTGCCAGATTTTAAAGTGACATGATTGCACTTGTATACTGTTGCTTTTTTAAATTTTAGTATAAAAATAAGAAGCTGAATATATCGATAGTTAGTAGAAATACACCGAAGCGAGGAGCAGAGGGAAAGAAGAGGGAGGGGTAGAGAGGGTGGGAGAGAGGATCGGAAGGAGGGTGAGATGGAGGGGAGGGGGAGAAAGGAGTGACAGAGGGGGAGGGGAAGTAGGAGAGTGGAATGTTGGAGGGGAGAAAGGAAAGTTGGAGGGGGGAGTAAGAAAGGGTGTATGGAGGGTTGAAGTGGTATATTGGTTTTGTATTTTGGAGAGTAAAAGGATGGCTGTGTTTATTGCCTAATGTTATATGGCCCCAATCATGCACAGAATATATGTGACTGTAAGAAATGAAAATGAAAAAATGAAAATAAAACATTTGAATAATAAAAAAAAGAGGAGACAAGAGGGAGGGAAGGAGGGTGGAAGGAGAAGGAAGGAGAAGGCAAGCTGTCAATCATCATGACCTCAGCTTCGTGCCTTGTCTTAATTATTTAACCTGTGTCCATTAAACATTTAATGGCTCGTATAAGTGAGTATTGATTCTTAGTTTTGAAGTCCATAAACAAAGACATTACATCTGTGTCTTTGGTGTCCCCATTCTGATAGAAGGTGAACCTTAGAGCAGAGTGCTGAAGAACAGGAAGAACTCCATCTTAATCAGGCTCTCTCCTGGACAGGCCCTCTTCCCTGCAATAGCAAACAAATAATGAAGTTTTATTTTGCAAAAGAAAGTTAAGACATATAAAGGCCAGAAAGAGACTTGGTAACTAGAAACAGAATAACAGAGTTGGAAGGGCCTTGGAGATCTCCTACTCCAACTTCCTGCTCAAGCAGGAGACTATACCAGGGATGTCAAACTCTATTTCATTGAGGGCCACATCAGGGTTGTATTTGACCTTGGAGGAGGGGGGGGAGAATGGAGTGAGTATGGCCAGCTTGACATCATTTTTGTCAGGGGAGAGGGTGCCTGTGATGGCCTGAGTGCTTTGCCAGCAAAAACTGGCTCCTGAGCTCCATATTTGGCTGTGACAGCCTCCTGCAGACCTCTGCCAATGAAAATGGAGCTCATGTGCCCGCCCCAACTCCATTTTCATTGGCAGAAGGCTTCAGTAGGCTGTTGTGGCTGAAAACAGAGTCTGGGAGGACCATGCATGGCCCTCCCAAGCTCCGTTTTCCCTGGCAGGAACTGCGGGCCGGTCCTTTGTTATTTCCAGGGCTGCCCTATGGGCCAGATCCTAAGCACCCTGCAGGCCAGATCTGGTCAGTGGGCCTTGAGTTTGGCACCCCTGCTCTATACATTCCAGACTAGTGGTTGTCCAGTCTCTTTTTAAAAGTGTCCACCCACAAGTTCTGAAGACAAGCCATTCCACTGGTTAATTCTTCTTACTGTCAAGAAATTTCTCCTTAGTTCTGTTGAAAGAAATGTCCTTCTGGGTTCGGGTCCAAGTGAGGAAAAAGGCACTGGAGACATGGAGACTGCTTGGAAAGATGGTTTTAATAATGGACAGGACCACATGAAAAAATTCCGGGAAAGACTTGGATTCCCTCAACGAAGTATTCGGCCCGTTTCCTCATAGGGAATTCTGCTAAGGTTTTCCAGATCCAAAAAAGTGGACCTCTGCCCCTCTGCAGTTAGTACCAGCACGTCCTTCTCTCTTTATACACAATGGGCCTTTCCTTTTTTTGTTTTCACAGGACAAAAGCAACAACAATAACAACATTTTCATTCACTTTTCCATCCATTTTCACACACACACTCTCCTTTCCCTACCAGAAGGTCCTGTGCTCTGGCCGGACCCTAATACTTTCCAGGGTCTCTTGGTAACCAAGGAACCAAGATCCAGCTGTGATTGGGAGAAAGGTTTCATCATCACTCACACACATGCAGGCATACACACATTTCCCATTCTTTGCCATGCTTTAAAATTAAATTTTAGAGAATTAAAATTTAGATGTACTCACCTTCTTTCCAGGCAGCCTTTGAGCTCAAACTCAAAACCCCTTTATAACTTAGATCCAATGGTTAAGGCCAAGATAAAGTCCACACACAGACTCAATGGGGTCTGTGACGGCATGGGCCATATCCATTGGTTAGGCTAGCTTGGAGTCCCTTCCTGTTTGCCAATTGTTGAAAGAAATGTCCTTCTGGGTTCAGCTCCAAGTGGGGAAAAAGACACTGGAGACATGAAGACTGTGAAAGTTGGTGTTAATGGTGGATAGGACCAAATGGCTTGAGTCCTGAACAGAAAAGGTGATCACATGCTTCAATGTTGGTGGATAAGAAGAGAAGAAAGGGCTGAGATGCTGAGTCCCTGGTTTTATGACCTCTCTGGCCTTTGATCTTGATCTTGTATTCTGATTGGTTGTCAGACTCTCATGAGCCCATGCAGGGGCAACTCTCTATGCTGTGCTTTGAGTCCAGGTTTGGTTGAGTTCTCAGATGCCATGTAGTGAGTTGGATAAAGGGCCAATATGATCATGCCTTAATCCCATCCCCCTGGAGCTGAAGAGGAGAACTCTTTATTATGTAGAGGGACTGGCTTGCCCTTCTTAATGGCCATTGACAAAGTGGGTGGAGGCAGGAAGCTACAGGGAGCTATTCTCTCTTTATAAAACATTTTTCTTCCTTTTCACATCCAGAGAAATATAATGTTCTGTCTTTTCAATATTTCCTAGGATATTTCATTTTTCTGGGAGGGGGCTGGGTGATAACTTTCCACAATTCCAGGTTGATTCTTTCCTTGATTAGTTTCCATCCATTGTTTGTTGTTTTGCCTTCTAGTGCTTTCTAAAATAAGTTGACCTCTTCTTTGTGGCAGCCCCTCAAAGATCGGAAAGCTGCTATCATGTTATTTTTAGTCCTTCCTTTCATTAGACTAGACAAACACAATTCCTCCAGCTGTTCTTCATATTTTAGTTACCAAGTCCCTAATAATCTTTGTTTTTCTCTTCTACACTATTCCGTGTGTGTGTGTGTGTGTGTGTGTGTGTGTGTGTGTGTCTGTGTCTGTGTCTGTGTCTGTGTCTGTGTCTGTGTGTTATTCTGGATTCAGCTCCAAGTGGAGAAAAAGACACTGGAGACATGGAGGCTGCTTGGAAAGATGGTTTAATGGTGGACAGGACCACATGGCTAGAGTCCTGAACAGAAAAGGTGATCACATGCTTCAATGTTGGTGGAGAAGAAGAGAAGGAAGGGGTGAGATGCTGAAAGTCCCTGGTTTTATGCTCTCTCTGGCCTTTGATCTTGAGCTTGTATTCTGATTGGTTGTCAGACTCTCACGGGCCCATGCAGGGGCAACTCTTTAGGCTGTGTTTTGAATCCCAGGTTTGGTTTAGTTCTCAGATGCCATGTGGTGAGTTTCTGTGAAAAGCTGATACTACCTTTATTATGTAAAGTGGACTAGCTCAGGCTTTAATGACTCATTGACAAACTGGGTGGAGTTAGGAAGCTATTCTCTCTTTAAAACATGTTTCTTCTTTTTCACATCCAGCGAAATATTCTGCCTTTTCAATATTTTCTAGGATATTTCATTTTTCTGGGAAAGGGATGGGTTTTAACTTCCTACAAAATATATAGAGAGAGTTGTGTGATCCAGCAGGTAGATATAACATATTTTCTTATCCTGGTTGGAAGAGGGGGTGTGTGTGTTGAGGTTGAATAGCAATAGTTAGACTTAGCAATAGTTATATACCGCTTCATAGGGCTTTCAGTCCTCTCTAAGCGGTTTACAGAGTCAGCATATTGCCCACAACAACAATCCGGGTCCTCATTTTATCAACCTCAGAAGAATGGAAGGCTGAGTCAACCTTGAGCCTGGTGGGATTTGAACAGCCGAACTGCTGAACTGCAGTCAGCTGAAGTAGCCTGCAGTGCTGTATTTAACCACTGTGCCACCTCGAATCCCACCAAGTCTAGCTTTATTAATTTTTCATCTGCTCACTTTTTAATTCAGTTATTTTTATTGTGAAATATCATGAACTTGTGGAACAATTTTCTTCCTTCCTTCTTTTTCTTTCTTTCCTTCTTTCTCTTTCTTTCCTTCCCTCCCCCTCCCTTCCAATTTGTTGCAAAGGCTACTTGGAGACTAAATCCAGCAATCCACTTTTTGGTGGGTGAAAACTTCAACTGGTATGTTACACTGGAGCTGCAGGCTCTTCATTGGTTGACAATAGGCCCTAGAGAATAATTCAACATGCTTATTTTAACCTAGAAAGAGATTATGTAGTGTGGTTTGAAATGTCCACATGGGGACACTAAAGAGTCATGTTTGCAAGAAATTCAGTGGAAGAGGAGAATTGTCAATTCTTCTCTATGGCAGCTCCAGGAGATCCAAGTGGCACCCTCCTTCCAATATTTAGAAAGGTGGTAAAAAATAGAGTTCCAGAGAGCTTGTAAATATTAGAAGTCATGAATAGAAGGTCCCTGTATTAGTGTAATTTTCATAATTCATCATAGTTCTATATAAAAGGCTAGAATGTTAGGAAATGCAGATCTGCAAGCAAAGTTATAACCAGAAGCCAAGATGCATTTGTCAAAAACAGATCAAGCCAAACAATATTTTATTTCATTCTTTGACAAAGTGATTAAATTCATAGACCAAATGCTGTGGACATAATATACTTGGATTTCAGTAAGACATTTAACCAAGTAGACCACAACCTACTTCTTAGTAAGTTAGAAAAATGTGGGATAGACCCCACCACCACCAAATGGATTTGTAATTGGCTGACAAACTACATTTACATGGAGGGAAGTAAGCAGTGGGGATCCCAAGGTTCTACCTTAGGCCCCATACTCTTCAGTATCTTCATAAGCAATTTGCAGACAACACCAAGCTGGCGTAAGCAACACCCCAGAAAATAGGCTCACAATCCAGAAGGACCTCAAAAGACTTCAAACCTGGGCCCTATATAACAAAATGAAATTCAATGGTGACAAAAGTAAGGTTTTGCACTTAGATAAGAAAAACAAATGTACAGCATAGAATAGGTGAAACTGGCTCAATAGCAGCCAACTGCAAGAAGGATCTTGGAGTCCTAGTGGATAATCACTTAGATATAAGCCAGCAATGGGTTGCAGGCACCAAAAAAACCAATGCAATCCTAGGCTACATTAATAGAGGGATAGAGTCAAGATCATGTGAAATGTTAGTACTGCTTTATAATGCCTTGGTAAGATCACACATGGAATACTGCTTCCAGTTTTGGTCACCACGATATGAAAATGATGTAGAGACTCTGATGTAGTGCAAAGAAGAACAACAAAGATGATTAGGGCACTGGGCCTTAAACATATGAAGAACAGTTGCAGGAACTGGGTATGTCTAGTCTGACAAAAAGAAGGATGAGGGGTGACATGATAGCAGTATTCCAATATCTCAAGGGCCGCCACAAAGAAGAGGAAGTCAAGCTATTCTCCAAAGCACCTGAGGGTGGGACAAGAACCAATGTGTGGAAACTAAAGAAGGAAAGTAGCATTCTAGAACTAAGGAGAAATTTCCTAACAGTGGGAACAATTAAACAGTAGGACTTGCCTTCAGAAGTTGTGGGTGCTCCATCATTGGAGGTTTTTTGAGAAGAAAGTGGACAGCCATTTATCCAGAATGGTATATAGTGTTAATAAGAATCGAGGCTCTTGGTGGAACACTTTTTTTTTAAAAAAAAAGCTCAGTCCCTACTGTAATTCTACTAAAATGTGCCTGCAGTAAGCATAGCATGTACATTCCATTAGCACAGAAAGGAATTAATAGAAAGCAGGAAAGAGAATTGAATAGTCCAATGGGCTGCTTAGGCAGGAAACCCTACAACACTTCAGACAAATGGTTATCCAATACCTTCTTAAAAATTTACAGTGTTGGAGCATTCACAATCTCTGGAGGCAAGTTGTTCCACTGATTAATTGTTCTGTCAGGAAATCTCTCCTTAGTTCTAAGTTGCTTCTCTCCTTGATTAGTTTCCACCCATTGCTTCTTATCCTGCTCTCAGAAGCTTTAGAGAATAGCTTGACTCCCTCTTCTTTGTGGCAGCCCCTGAGATATTGGAACACTGCTATAATGTCACTCCTAGTCCTTCTTTTTGTCAGCCTAGACATACCCAGTTCCTGCAACTGTTCTTCATATGTTTTAGCCTCCAGTCCCCTAATCATCTTCGTTGCACTCTTTCTAGAGTCTCCACGTCTTTTTACATCGTGGCAACCAAAACTGAATACAGTATTCCAAGTGTGGCCTTACCAAGGCATTATAAAGTGGTATTAACACTGTAGCATTGGCCCTGATGTAGTAACTTTTTTTCCAAAATTCTTATTCCCACGCTTTTCTTGCTTTCTGCTTTTTTTAAAATCAGTTTTTCAATATTTTAACTCAGTTTCTTTTCTGCTTCCCCATTTTCCCCTTAAATATGCCAGCAATTAATTGGTGTTCTGCTCTCTCCCACACATGCCCCATCACTTTTGATCTGACAGGTAGGTTCCTAATGGATTACAGTGCATTCAGAAAGTATTCAGATCCAATAGAATTCAGAGTTTTGTCACTTTTGTTATGCTGCAGCCTGATTCTACCATAGTTGAAATTCATTTTTTCTCTCATTAATCTACACTCAATACCCTATAATGACAAAGTTAAAACAGAATTTTAGAAATGTCTGTAAATTTATTAAAAAGAAGAAAAAAACTGGAAGGAAAGGCTCCCCCCCCCCCAGTAGTTGTTCTTTCTAATTCTTAAATATTTAATATATATTCATTGTAATCTCATTAGAGATACAGTCTTTAATAGACTTAGCTGCAATAAAATGAACACACTGACTATTTTTGGCCAAACTTTATATATTTATCAACTGGAAATATTTTTTATAAATTGTATACCCAGTTTATTTTATTTGCCATATCTGTATTTATTGATTTTCTAATATGAGCAATACTAGAGAATTCTTTCCCTACATTTTGGCTTTGACCAAAGGTGAATTAATTCAAAGGATGAGTTCCAACATTGTTTTATTAATCAATAACAAAGCATTTTGCTGCTGTAATTTAACATTTTGCATGGGAATTTTCCCTTTATACAGAGCAAAGCTGATTCCAATCCAGGTCAGTTACTGAGACCAGAGGTTTTGTCTTTGAGCTTTTGGACTCATGCTGGAACCCATCCTCAGGGCACTTCTCTCTAGAAGAGGGTGTGCTATTCTATGTGTGGTATCTTGTGGTATTCCAGTTGATAAATATGTAAACTTTTCCCCCCCAAAAGGTATTTGTGTTTATTTTATTGCAGCTACCGTAAGTCTATGAAAGACTGTATCTCTAACAATACACACTCTGTTAGAGAGAAGTTATCTGCGGATGGGCTCCAGTACGAGTCTGAAAGCTCAGAAGATAAAATCTTTGGTCTTGGTGACTGACCCAGATTGGATCCTGCAATATTATCTTGGGACATGTATATTTGCCTTCATTCATGAAAGTTGATGTCCTCTCATTTGGTGTCAGGATTATAATTATACTATGAGAAAGATTCTGAAAGTTATTCCAGCAATTTATATGGTTATATGTTGTTTTATTACCTTTCTGTTAGAAGAAAATTCTGATCTGGTTCTGAACCAGGTTGAGGAAGAAATACCTTGGCTCATGGGTGAAATCAACTTACCTTTGCTACTGGTTCTCAAATGTGAGAGTGTGCTAAGTTTTATGGAACTTTATGGAGTTTTATGCAACTAAGGATTTAGCCAGGTGGCCCACCAAATACTAAATGAAAAACCCAAGCTCCCTCTGATACCCAACAAGTTCCAGCCACCTTGTATGGGCAAGTCCTGGATCCCCATGAAATGAGTGACACCATCAAACCAGAAAGTATCCAGAGAATGATTTCATTATGACAGCAGGCTGATAATGGTGTTCTCCAAAACTAGATCTATCATACCTGTCATAAGAAAAAAGCTAGTGTGTAATCCCTAGTAAATGATGTGTCTAGTGATTTGGAATATGTCCATATTTTCCATAATGGCCACAGCTGCAAAATTGAAGTCCTCATGAATCAATAGCCTCAGGATCTCTATTGTCAACCTAGCTACAGATCCAGCAGCTCAAGCAAGTGCAATTCTGAGATTTAGGAAATATATCAGCAACAATCAAAATGGTTCCCTAGACTCCAAATTCAACCAGGATCTTATAACCTGGCCTTAAGAGAGGTTCCTGAAACTAGACAATTGTATCACTCTCAAACAGTGAGATTGACTCACCAAGTAAAGATCAACTCACATCCACTTTGCACCACACACCTCCAAACCATCAATAGCTTGCAGATAGTTACAACTGCCAATAGGAGTTTTTTCCTGTTCATCAAGTTTGTTCCTAGTGCCCATTACAGGATCCTTAAAGGAAGATCCTGAAACTAGACAATTTGATCACTCTCAACCAGTGAAAGTGACATCACCAAGTGAGGATCAACTCCAAGATCCTACCATATCTTCCCTTCCCCATTACATCCCAGTGTTCCTGCTCAGCATCTCTCCCCGGATCTCCCTCATCCCTTGAATCCTTAGGGTTAAGCCTCAAGGCTTAATAAAAAATAAAACTAAACTGTTGTGGAATAAAATGAAAAATGAGTGGTCAGCCAGATGCTATTTGCTAAAACTGGAAAAGAGGAGCTAATAAGTCAACAGCAGTTCAGCATCCAGTTTCAAATGTAGGTTATTCCACAACATCATATCCTCATGAGACTTCTAAATGAGAATCTTGAATGAAGTTGAAATCTTTAGTATGAATTACATATTGCAGAATTTGCAGAATATAGCTTAGAGAAACTTGTATGAAATATTTCAAAATATTCTTAATTTTCCCATAAAATACTATCAGAGCAGAGATAAAAATAATTATTAGCCTGAAAAAATAAAATGTCCTTCACAATCATTATATATGTATACCACATCAGTTTTAACATTGCCTTTCAAAGTAAAAGCTATCCCACATGCTTTATTTGAATATTTATTAATATAGGTCAGCCAATCCAATTTCTAGGTCTTAAAAGGAGCAATTTGTAGGATACAATATGTGCCAGGAAAGACGGGGAGGGAGAAGATAAAAATGGAAGGGAGGAGAAAAGAAATAATAACAGAAAAGAGAAAGAAAGAAAGAAAAAGAAAGAAAGAAAGAGAAGGAAGGAAGGATGGATGGGTGGATGGATCTTGGCTTCTTTCATTGTCCTAATTATTCAACACAAGTGTTCACTGAACGTTTCACAGCTTGTATAAGGGGGCATTGAGTCTTATTATTGAGGGCCATAAACAAAGACATTACATCTGTGTCTTTGGTGTCCCCATCCAGATAAAAGGTGAACCTCTGGAGCAATGTGCTGAAGAACAGGAAGAGCTCCATCCTAGCCAGGGCTTCTCCTGGACAGGCCCTCTTCCCTGCAATAGAAAACCAGAAAATAAAGTTATTTAGGAAGTACATTTGCTGGAATTGTGCCTGATAAAAAAAATAACATGGATCAGATCAGCATGTGGATTTGAAATACTATCTGTTCTAGAGAACTGTACCTGCTGAGAATGGCATGAAAGCATCTCTTTTCCTGAATTGGCCCTTTTCATCCAAAAAATGATCTGGGTTGAACTTCTCTGGAGTCTCCCAATGGAGAGGATCATAATGTAGCGAAGGAAGGATAGGGGCAACAGCGATGCACTAGAAGAGGGAGGTGGGGAAACAGATGACATTAGTTGGTGTTGCTTCATGCAGAGAAGAAAAAGCCCCACTTGCCTCAAATAAAATAGGGCAGCAGGGAGCAATCTGCAAACAGTCTGAAATGGAGTGAAGGGAGAGATATTTGGTTTAACTAATTTATTTATTAAATTTACATATCTCCCAATATCCAGTGACTTTAGGCTTACAATTCCATAAATAAGCCATATTAATACATATTTACTAAACTGTTTTGAATATCATCTCTGGCTACTAACAGTCAACTTTTTTGTTCTGCAGATTATCTTGATTAGTAGATTAGTATTATTGGCATACCTTGGGAATGTTGTAGCCATGGAATTTTACATCACAGGTTGTTGCCCGTGGAAAGCTCTCAGCACTCCCAATCTGATAACGTTGAACCTCGTGGACCACAGCATTGGTGAAAGGCATCTTCAACCGGTCTTCCATGCTTGGAGTTCTATTTGTACCCACCACCTCATCAATCTCCTGTTGCACCTTAGCTGTGAGACAAACATATTTAGATGAGATTGTCTTTCACTTTCACTTTCTCAT